>NC_057758.1:5850762-5875734 GCF_004010195.1 Chiloscyllium plagiosum
GAACATCAACTAGTCACGAAACGACACGACCAGCTATCCTTAGTAGCCACACATGCAGACGACAAGCAACATGAATTCGACTGGGACAACACTACCATTATAGGGCAAGCCAAACAAAGAACAGCCAGGGAATTCCTAGAAGCATGGCACTCATCCACAAACTCCATCAACAAACACATCGACCTGGACCCAATATACCGGCCACTACAGCGGATAGCTGAAACTGACAACCGGAAGCGGCAAGGACAGGCCACCATAAATGCCGGAGGAAACACCACAGAAGCGCTTCACAGGAGGCTCCCAACACTGAGGATGTCACCGAGACAGGGGACGAAACGTTTGCAACAAAAAATTCCAGCTCGGCGAACAGAACCACAACATTTGTAAGTGGTTTTCATGGATGGTGACAGGTGCTTAGAATTCACTGCCAGAGAAGATACTGAAAGCAAATACAGGGGCAAATTTGAAGAATCGTTTAGCAACGCGCATGAACCGACAGACAAATGAGAGATGTGGACAATACGCAGGTAGATTACATCAATTTATGACATCATGGCTCGCACAGCCATGGTGCCCTGGAGGGCCTGTTTCTTGTTCTGGACCGTTCTGTGTTCGATTGAGCGAGCTCAATTTCTGTTTGACACCTTTTCTTTCTAGAATAGTCTAGCTCCCATTGAACATTGTTCCTTTCAGTGAGATCAGGCTCGGCGTTTCACGACTACTGTCAAAATAGGGTCGACAATCATCTCCAAAGTGCATGCTTCATTCTTAAGGGTCCATCAGGAATCCAAAATCTGTGACCTCCAGGTCTGAACAACACTCTGCGGAACGTCATTAACGCTTCAATGTGTCCAATCCCATAAAAATGTGTATGAGTTTCAGTGAAACCACTGCAACTCACCTCAATTCCCATTTCTCACAGAGCAAAAGCACAGTACCAACAATGAGCCTTGCAAACATTTACTGAACTCCTTCTGAGGCAAATCCACCTTTTCCCAGAGATTTTGATGAGATATACACACAGTATCACCATGTTCGTGTTATTTTAGAAAAAATGTCATTGTTGCTCCTGCACTGAAAACAGATTCCTGGGAAGACCCATGTACCATCTCCTTCCTTAACTGTTTGTTGTACCTGCATCTTTCCTTTTTGGAAAAAGTAATGGATCAGACCAGACCTTCCACTTCGCCGCCATTACCATCTCACCTTTCCCACTACCCCCACCACTGCAATGCATTGCAAGTACTAAGCCTCAAACATAGGTTTTGCATTTATTC
This sequence comes from Chiloscyllium plagiosum, assembly GCF_004010195.1. Taxonomy (NCBI): domain Eukaryota; kingdom Metazoa; phylum Chordata; class Chondrichthyes; order Orectolobiformes; family Hemiscylliidae; genus Chiloscyllium; species Chiloscyllium plagiosum. The sequence goes on from NC_057758.1 coordinate 5,852,040, forward strand.
AAAGCCGAGTTTAAGGTGCTGTGATCCAGAAGCGATTTAATTGGTCCACCATTAAGGTGGAAGGAAAACACACTTTATCCATACGACAAAGTTAAAGTGCACGAAAAAAGTAATCCGCAATAACGTTGATACTGTTGAATTCCTAGAAAATAACAAGGTGTTACTTAATCACGAATCATCACGTGTTCCAATGGAGACAAAGTTCTATAAAGACACCTGTCGGAAGACAATTTCATAAAACAGGTATTATTCTCTCTGCAGCATAGAAAAAAGAAACAAGCTGTCCCTTTTGGGCTTTAAGAGGAAGTCTCGCTAAGTAAGCCGTCCCTCCAGTCGAGAACTCTAGGTTTTAGCTGTGCAGTAGCAGAAACCTTCTCATGAAGTGCAAAAAATGCGAAAAGCCTTCAAAAGTCTGCATCGGTCCTGACCCCGCAAATTCATGCTTCTTTTGTTAAATTTTAATGAAAACATACCGTGGATAATTGCAACCTGTTAACTAACTGCCTGCGTGAAACAGATATTCTGGCACCAGTGTGGAAATGCAAATCTGCCAGAGAAACAGGACACAACACATCGCTCTTAAAGACGCACTACCGTCACATATCCACTTAAAAGGAAACATACATCAGCATACAAAGTTGGCCACATTTTCAAAGTCATTACACCCACACTATTAGTATTCTACATTATATAAATGTGTGTCTATCCAGTATTAACCCTGCACGTCAATAATGCGATAAATAGTCAATGATACAAACACAGTCAATAATACAGTTCATTTCAGTTTGCTTCTTCCACCTCGAACACTTCCATTTTCCTTCACCAAAGTGATGATGAAGTATCAACAAACCTGCCAACTAGATAATTTAAAAATTGAATGGATGTAATAAAATAACTCATCTCAACGATCTGGTGTTTAACCTTAAATTTATCTGAAGAAACTAGGGGGTTCTCATCAGTACACACACTTGTCTCAGTTATATAGTGTCATAGACACATAAGGATATACAGCATGGAAACTGACCCTTCAGTCCAACCCGTCCACGCCAACAAGATATGCCAACCCAATCTAGTCTCACCTGCCAGCACCTGGCCCATATCCCTTCAAACCCTTCCTATTCATACACCCCTCCAAATGCCTTTTAAATGTTGCAATTGTACCGGCCTCAACCACTTCCTCTGGCAGCCCATTCCATACACGTACCAACAACTTGTAATGGCAGCACCAAACTCAACGTCTCGTTTTCAATGATGGAATATTTCTTTTGATGACTATGCAACTTTCTCGAATACATTCCAAAGGTCTCTCAATACTATCTTGTGAGTGTACACCACAGACACTACAATCACATCACTCCAAATATTTAATACTTTCACTGACTTTGCGCAATTGCTTTTTGCAAACACCGGGCAGGTGCTCAACACAGCTTTTGGGATTCAAATGTCATCTGACACGCTTCAGTCACTGAAATTTTCGGCAGGTGTTCAACAAGTCAGTCAGTTGAACAACAACGCTACTAAAATTCATAAGAATGATCAGTGAAAAGGATTTAGGTCCAGGAATTGCAGTAACTCGCTCTGTGTTAAAGGCTTAGGAAGCTTACTAATTACATTTATTTTCAATTTCCAAGGAATCATTTGTCCATGTTTAATGATACGATCTAGGATCATGATATTAGTTTTTGTGAATTCCCTTTTAGGGTTATCACCAAGTTCGTCGTCTAAAGTTCCTTACATAGTTTTAATACATGCTCTAAAACTTTCTTCCGTGTATGAGGAAAATCACCAGATTTTCTATCTAAATTAGACAATTGTGTAACCCGAATTATCATTATTGGTTAATATTTGAAATGTGGTTGGTGAAGTCTTCATTATAATCAGCATGACTTTAAATTGAGAAAGTCCATTTGGGTTCACAAATGCCGAAATTTCCTTCACTTTTTCCGATAAAGGTACATGCAATTATTGTCTGAGAATGTAAGCTTAAATATGTAAATTGCTTTTGCCATTTTCACATTATATTTGTGCAATATAGTACCAATCAAATTTTCTAAGTGCATTGACTTTTCGATAGTTCACACGGAGCCTTTTGTTACCATCTAGCTTTGGTAATATCGCTGTGGGAGAGCTGCATCTGATGTAACTGAGGTAAATTGTGTCGTCTCTGAGCATCCTGTTAATCTCTTTTGAACTAATGCCATTTTGAGAGGGTTCAAACCACGATGATGTTGCTTCATTGGAAGGGCATTGCCGATACCTACAATGTGCATAATCAGTCTAGTACTTGTCAGCGTATTCCCACAATTATCTCCGTATGATTGCAATTCATCTTTTAGTACATTTTGATTTTTCTCAGGAAGCTTTTTTCCAGTTTCTGAAAGCTTCCTCATTGTTCAAATTCAATTGAGGGAGGTCAACTTCAGAATCGTCTGAACTTAGATCATTAGGCTGAGTAGTAAGAGATAACATATTCTCCTTTTGCTCTTCTTCCTTATCAAAATACTCTTTGAACATATTCAAATAATACACCTTAGGAGTCTATGTCTACTGGTGTTCCTATCGAATAATTTGATTAGGCACTCTATATCTTGCTTTTAAATTTTTACCTTCCGCAGGAAGCAATTCTATCACTTTATCTTCACTGGCCAATCTTCGAATTTTCGATCTACTGTTTGCTTGTTGTTTCATTATATGTTGTAAAACTTTAAATACTATCTTGCCAATTCTCCGTTCAATTCGGTTTCTTCCTGAGATCAGGCACAAACTCCAAAAATGTAGGCTCTGTATGATGATTCGCCAATTTTTCTTTAAGTCATTTAAGTAGCACTTTCACCTCATGGCCCAAAACTAATTTAAATGGACTGAATTTAGTTGTTTCATTAGGTGCATCGCTAAATTCAAAAATTACAAATGGAATTATTTTTTAGCAATCCTCTGATAATCTTGACAACAGACATTCCACATTTTCTTTAAAGATTGATGTCACTGTGTTAATGTATCCTGTGATTCTGAATGTGAAGCAATTGATTTAAGTAGTATTAATTCTGAGTTATCCATAAATTTCTTGAATAACTTTAATGTAAAATTAGAGTATTGATCGTATTGATTTTTGCTGAGTTACCCATATCTAGTTTAAGAAAGGTACCTCCTCTGCCTCCTTTTAGCTTTGAAAATGTATAATAGAATGACATCATAATCCAGTCAACACGTTCAATACAGTGAATAATTATTTATTCCTTCTTCCCATTGTGGGGAAATTTCCGACGCAATTGATTAACAATCTTGTAAACGGTTCATCAAATGCTGGAATCAGGATTCAAGGTGTTGGTCATCTCATTATTTCAAATATTTTCATAACTTGACACAGGTGACGTCGCCGGCAAAATTCAAGAATTGCTATGTTCAGTTCATTCTAATAAAACTATGTTGATTTTTTTCAATTTTGACTTGTGCTTTCCTAACTCCCAAATGACCAATTACTGTGAAGAAATATGCTGAGAACAACATCTCCTTTCTGTAACCTACGGGAATACAAGTTGCAGAGTTTCTGCTCATTTTTCATCCACCTGAATATGTAATGATCCCCATTGCCTCAAGACTTCATTTTTATGATAATAAAATTCTGACGTAAACTCAGAGTTTTCTTCTCAGTCGGCTTTTAGGATCAAATGCTTCATCAGGTGCTTCCTCTGTCGTAGTTCAGTTAACTTCTCAGAACTAAAAAAGTCCTCTTTCACCTCCACTTGTTCTTTTTTTTCTTCTCAACTGTTTGATCATACAGAGCTGCGGACAACTGAACGTTAACTGTCTTGTCTTTATTCTTTTATTTCCCCTTCCGTTTCAACATGCGGTTTTGCAACTCTGCTGACAAGCAGTCAGGAAACTTTTCAGGGTGTCCCTCCTCTAACATCTCAGTTGTCCGTTTTTCCATTGGCTTTTCGATCACAACCGGCATCATTCCCACCTGTGATCTAGCTATGTCATTATCGTCGTTAATCTTTATGCCTTGAACAGAGAATTTATTTATCATTCTTACAATTTCATCTGCACTTTTCATCTTATTTTCCTAACTTGCTCTATTCAACGGAAAGCTGCCTCTCTCACCAGAACTTCACATATTACCACTTTTTTTCTGGTAACTTTTTTTCTGAATTGCATCTCTCTTCATTTCTCACTTTCAAATATTGACTTGCTCCCATATCACTATTTATTTAGCCCAATCCTCCTTGCTCAAATGTTTAAAACAAATCCACACAGGTACATTCTTTAACGAGGTCTGCAACTTTCTTCTAAAACACCATCTGTGATTCTGTTGCGTTATCTATGCTTTCATTGCCTACCTACTTGCTTATCCTGTTTTATCACATCTGACTTCCTAGTGGTTTTTATTTAAACTTGAAATACTGCGACTTCAAGTGTTATTACAGTGAAAACATCTGGTGTTGTTTATTTTCTATTTCTCACTCATGGGCTTATTACCTAACTTAAAGCAAAGTATCTTTAATAGCTTCCATATGATCACACTTGCCCTTATCAGGTTAGGATGCCTATTTTCCATAATATTTCGCCCTCACATATCGCAATTGATGCTCGAAGCCAAAATTTGATAAATTAACTGATTTATAATCAGCTGCCATTTGTGCTGTTGACATTACTGTTACAAGACCCTGTTCCTCCAGATGAGTGCTGATGACTTCAAGCGGTGATTTTTTGACTCCTCCAAAATAACATCTTCTGTCCGAGCTTCATATTTTAACACAAGATTCAATTCCTTTATAAAACGTTCAAAGTTACTTTGATTGTTACATTCAAATTTTGTGCAAGTTTTATCAAGTTGCTTCTTCAGGTTCTCTGGAACGTAATCCGTGCGCTTCTGGCACTAGTTCATGTGCACGACATAATAACTTAGTTTCTGGATTAGTGGTGCTGGAAAAGAACATCAGTTCAGGCAGCATCCGAGGAGCAGTAAAATCGACATTTCGGACAAAAGCCCTTCATCACCGAGAATAACTTAGCTTGAATGAGCAATAATCATATGAGCCATGTCATTTGTTTAGGCTCTTTAGTAACTCGAACATTCTCGTCGAAGTTCGGCAACGTTTGAATGTATTTAAACAGATCCCCACCAGGTCTTCGGCAACGATCAGTTTGATTTTCATCACTGACCTCATCACTACACTGACCTGTTACCTTTAGCTGAGCCATTTTACGGCGCATTTGCCTTCTCAGGAAAGACAGCAAAACACTAAAAAGAGGAGCATTGTGGAAGTCACAGCAAACATTTATCCCTTGGAAAAAGAAGCATCCGAAATGGAGTTCGAAGCAATCGTGCCTGACAAGAAAATTCAGAAATAGCATAAAAGCAAAAGTCAAAGAATACCATGCAGTGAAGGGCAGTGGGAAGGCAAAGGATTGGGAAGCCTACAATCATCAACACTGGATAACTATAAAAGGAATGCGAAGGGAGAAGGTCAACTATATGTGTAGGTTAGCCAATAATGTAAAAGAAATGGGCTTTGAACGGCGGGGAAAAGACGCTATAGAAGTGGTCTTGTGGGTCAAAGAAATGGCGGAGGAACTTTGCATCAGTCTTCGCATTGGAAGATTAGAGAAGCGTTCCAAAACTCCCAGAAGGCCGGTGGGCAAAGGTGGGAATAGTTGCCATTCTCAATAGAAGATGCCAGAAAATCTGAAAGGTCGAAAGGAGGCCAAACTTTCTTATCAGCTGGACCATAACCCGGAATCTAAACAAGATAGCTAAACAGCTAATGGAGGTTTAAGTGAAGGTTTGGAGGAGCCGATCTTGGATTGGGGAGGAAAAGTTTAAAAATCAAAAAATACCAGGTAATGGTCCAGCGGGTTTATTTGATTTCACGAACTTTTAAAGCACTGTTCCTTCATAAGGTGGCTGTGGAGACAGTGTTAGTGGTAATCTTGCAGGAGTCATTGGATTCAGGGAGGTCCCAGAGAACTGGAAAATAGTAAATGTATACACATGATTAAGAGGGGCATAAGATAAAGAATGGCAAAATAAGGCCGTTTGGCATGAGCTTTATCATTGGTAAGATTTTGGAGTCCATTGTGAAGGCTGAAATATCGCAATATCTGGAAGTGCATGATAATTAGGCAACAGTCAGCATGTTTTCATCAAGGGAATGTTATGCCTGAGAAATCTGCTGGAATTCATTGAGGAGATAACGAGCAGGTTAGACAAAAGAGAGCTAATGGCTGTTATCTCCTCAGCCTTCCAGAAAGACTTTGCCAATTTACCACGGAGGAAGCTGTTGAGTAGACAACAGCACATGAGGTGACAGGCAATGCACCAACATGGACAGATTATTGGCAGAAGGCAGAGAGTGGGGATGAAAGAGTCCTTCTCAGCGTGGCAAAAGTGACTAGTGGGATTCTGCAAGGGTCAATATTGGGTACACAAGCTTTCATCACGTACATTAGTGATCGAAATTAGGGAACTGTGGGTGTTTTGGCTAAAGTTTCAGATGTTGCAGAGATCGGTGTAGGGCAGGTAGTATTAAGAATCCGGGGAGTCTGGAGAAGGATTTAGACAGGTAAGGTGTGGCAGATGGATGACGTCAAGGGAAATTGTGAGATCATATACTTCGGTAGGAAGAATGCAGCCATCAACTAATTTCTAAATGGACTACAATTCAGAAATCTGAGTGCAGAGGATCTAGAATAGGAATCTCCTAAGTTACAAAAACAGAACGTTGCAGGAAAAGCTCGTCAGTTCTGGCAGCATTGTGAAGATGAATCAGTGTTAATGTTTTGGGTCCGTTGACCCGTTCTCAAAACTGATGGTAACAGGTTAAATGTCAGTTGATATGCAGACATTAGTGTGGGGTAATGGCGTAAGTAGTAAACGATAGGTGGGGACAGAAACGAAAGAGAGCAGTGGGACTAACAAAGAGGTAGATTTCGTTTCGGCCAGGAGAGTGAAAAACAGTTCATGCAGACATGTTGTGGCTAACAATACGTAGTTTGCAATGGCAGACTATCTGGTTGCAAGTCCTGATATGTGGGTTAGGGGGGCTAGGTTCTGTCCCTAACATTATTGAAATCCATATTGAGTCTGGAGCGCTGCAGTGCTCCCGAAAGTGGTGTCGTTCTATCAGCTTACGCTGAGATTCACTGGAACACTGCGGCAGATCGAAGACAGAGGTGCTGGTCAGGGAACAGCGAGTTGTGTTAATGTGGCAAGTAACTGGAAGCCAGGGTGATTTTTCTTGCGGGCAGAACGTAGTTGGTCTGCGGAGCCGTCGCCCAATTTGTGCTTTGATTTTCCAATGTAGAATGCAGTAACTTAGATTGCTTGAAGTGCAGATGAAGTGCTGTTTCATCTGGACAGTAAATTTTCTCCCTTGGACGGATAGAAAGGTGGAGGTAAATGGGTTGGTGTTACCACCCTCTGTGTTGAGAATGTTGGCAGTGAAGGAAGAGTGGACCAATGTGTCCAAGAGGAAACGGTCCCTGCAGTAGGCAGACAAAGGAGGGGAGTAGAACGTGTATCTGGTGGTAGCATCTCACTGGAGGTAGTGGAAATGGAGGCTGATTATCTTCTGGTTATCTTGTGGGCGGCACGGTGGCACAGTGGTTAGCACTGCTGCCTCACAGCGCCTGAGACACGAGTTCAATTCCCGCTTCAGGCGACTGACTGTGTGGAGTTTGCACATTCTCCCCGTGCCTGCGTGGGTTTCCTCCGGGTGCTCCGGTTTCCTCCCACAGTCACAAAGATGTGCAGGTCAGGTGAATTGACCATGTTAAATTGTCCATAGTGTTAGGTAATGGGTAAATGTAGGGGTATGGGTGGGTTGCGCTTCGGCGGGTCAGTGTGAACTTGTTGGGCCGAAGGGCCTGTTTCCACACTGTAATGTAATCTAGTAATCGAATGGTTGCGGGTAGTGGTTGGATGGTAGGTACGTTCATGTCCCTGTTTTCGGAGGGAAGAGAATGGGTGAGGGCAGAAGTATAGAAGATAGCGTCGACCCGGTTGAAGGCCCTATCAACATCGATGTAGAACAAATCTTCTTTTGAGGAAGAAGATCGACATTTGTGAGGCTCACTTGCCGACGTTGGTCTCACCAGAACATATTTGATGGAGACAGAGGAACTGAGAGAATGGAGTGGAGCCTTTGCAGAAAGCAAGGTGTGAGCACGTACAGTCCAGGTAGCTGTTGGAGTCGGTGGGTATCAGGAGACATGCTTCGAAATGGAAACAGAGATGGCCAAGAAGAGAGGGGAGGGGTCAGAGTTAGACCGGATGAAATTGAGGTACAGTGGAAATTTGATCTACTCCAGTTTAAGACACTCACTGCTCACAATGTGGTCTCCTAGACATTAGGAAGATGGAACAGAGACTAAGTGACTGTTTCACAGAACACTTACATTCTACCGGAAAAAAAAGACCTTGAGGTCCCAATAGCCTACGACTTTAATGCATGACCCTGTTTCCTGGCCAACATCTCTGACTCAGGCTGCTGCAGTGTTCCAGAGAGCCTCAGCGCAAGCTGGAAGACAAACACCTCATTTTCTGCTCGGGACCTTGCAACACTCCAGTCCCAATGTCGAGTTCCATAATTTTAGAGTTTGAAATTTCCCGTGTCCTTGCTCCCTCCCCCAAACGACAGGCCTTAGTATCTTATGTTCTGCCATTCCACACTACATGTCACTGACACTCTACTTTGCAAGATAGTTATCTACTCCTTTGTCTGTCCAAATGCTGTTCTCCCTCTGTGGGCTGTGGTCCCCTCTAACTTTAACTCTTTGCTCGGGATACCACCCTATCCTATGTTTTCCAAGCTACCATCAGTTCTGTGCATCATCACCGGACACGAAATGTTCATTCTGATGTGTTTTTACAGATGCTGCCAGACCTACTGAACTTTTCCAGCAATTGCTTTTTTTTGCTTCTGATTTATAGTGAACGCAGTTCTTGCGGTTTCTCTTCAGGTAATCTCGAAGGTTGGTAGGAAAGTACAATGTTGGCATTTATTTCGAAATGACAAGAATATACAAGGAGGGATGTACTACTCGTGCTTTAAAAGGCACTGGCCCGACCACATTCAGGATATTGTGAGCAATCTTTGGACTCATATGTCAGGAATAATGCATTGGCTCTGATATGTATCTAGATGAGGTTTACAAGAATTATCCCTGGAATAAAAGACTTAACATATGCGGAACGTTTGGCGACTCTGGGTGGAAACTGAACGGATGAGCCTGGATCTAGATGAAATTTACAGAATACTGAAGGCCGTGACTAGAGTAGATGGCGGGAGACTATTCCTATTTGCGGAAGACACTATTACGCGAGGGCACAGCCTGAGAGTAAAGAAAGACCGTTTAGATCGGATATAAGCAGAGCCTGGTGAGTCAATGGAATTCATAGATACAGAAGGCCGTGGTGACAACGTTGCTATATACAGTTAAGATAGAGGTTGGCAATTTCTTTACTGTTAAGGGAATCAAAAATTCTCGGGACTTTGATTCTGCCTAACAGAGACTGTGCATGGAAACGAATGCTTGTAACGTGTTCTAAATAGAACCAAAGCTTTTACAATGAGAATCAAATCTCCCGGATTGTTTTTTTTTCTAGTTTCGTTTAGTTTTGGCTGGGGACCCCAATAAGCTGCTGGAAAAAAGAGACACCATTTTTCAGCTAATGGTTCGTGGTTGATCCTCTCTGCGAACTCTCTCTCCTGTAAGAATCTGTGTTTTATTTTATTTTTCTTTTGCCAAAGCGTGTGCTTAACGGATTTTGCAGGAAATCAGATTTGTTCTTTGTTTAGTTTTCAGGTATGTCATGTTGCTTGGCTTTGCAAATAGTTGTCATTCTAAATTTTGTTTTCATTTGCTGAAGTTTCATTTGGAACACTGTAAATAAATTATGTTCTGCTTAAAACTGAATGGTTTGCCTAACTGCAATATTCACCGTGCACCTATTTAGAACCAATAAAACAAGTTATCGTCTGGACCACATTCTTGAAATGTTTGGAGGGGTTTTGGCCTTATCCATTACAATAGCATCGATCGTAAAATTTTATGTTTGTTAAAGGCAAGTACAAGATGCTGTGTTCAAAATGCAATTCGATTTGTCTAACTGTGTCGTAACTTGCGACACAGTTACGATGCAAGAACAAAAATGAATGACATACATTTAACTCAGTTCGAATACGAAACAAATAATACACTTTCAAATGCTAATCATCAACTTGACAATTTCGATAGCATCTCATAAATACACAGTTGGCCACGTGTTGTCTCTCTCCAGTCCAGAAGAAAGAAGCAATCAGACCCTTTGATTTGTTAAGAAGACGCCTCGGTATTTAAGACATTCCTCCAGCAGATAACGCCAGTTTTCAGCTGAGTAGCAGCATAAACTTTCGCACTAACTGAAGCCAACTCTAAACTGAGCATGGGGGTGTAAAAAGAAACTCTGACCATCCGTTCCATTCACGTAGCTAATAATTTTGAGTCTTCTGTCAGTGTGCCAGCCATCTTTGACGTTCAAGAGAAGATCAACCAAGGTTGTCTAAACTCCCTTCATACTCTTGCTCCATTTGTCTAACCTTAAAGAAACGAATACCAAGCGATAACTCCAGGCCGTTTACGAACTCACAGTCTGACGCAAATAAACTAGCATGACTCTGTCAAGATCTCGCGGCAATAACAACAGGAAAGAATGAATCTCTCTTAAAATCACAGGACTGTCACAGAAACAACGATCGTCGGGGCACTTTGATCACTGTGCCCAGTAAAATAAAACTCCACCTTTCAGCATGTATTCTATGTCTGTGTCAAAGAAAAGTTACGCTTTTCCCCAATGAATATGGCATTTCTGGCTATTAGTTTGCGGTAATTACTCACTGTCGACTAGCTCCCAAGTGCCTGGAAATTGGATGTCTCTGATCGAGTCGAGAAGAATCTGAACGGGGAGGTTGAGCAGGCAGAAGTCGTGTTGCACAATGGCACCAGTGACATAGCTAGGAAAAAGGATGAGGATCTAAAAAGTGATTCAGGGAGTTAGGTTTGAAGCTAAAAAGCAGGGCGAGCAGGAAGGTGATCTCATGATTACTACCAGTGTCACGTGCTAGTGAGGCGAGAAGCAGGGAGCAACTGCCTCTGAACAGTGGTTTCAGGGCTGGTGCAGGAAGGAGGTCTTCAGATAGGTAGGTAATTGTAGGACCTTCTGGGTAAGTTTAGACTTGTATATCAAGGACGTGTTGCCCTTAAACTGGAGGGACACCAATACCTTGGGGAGGAATTTTACTATAGAACGTCTGGACGGTTGAAACTTGTTTGGCAGGCAGATGATAATCATAGCAACATATCAGAGGAGAGGGTAGATGTTAAACGGGCAGAAATAGAATGCAGAGAGTCTGTTATGAAGGATACGCAACTGATAGGGAAAAAAAGCTGGGTTAAAGTGCGCCTGCTTCAATTCAAGGAGTGTCAGGAGTAAGAGTGATGAAAATCGAGCATGGATCATTCCTTGTAACTACGATGTTGTGCCCTTTACAGAGACATGGATTTCACGGGGTGGGGAGGGGATGGAGGGGGGCGGAATGATTGCTGGATGTTCCACAGTTTAGATCTTTAAAAAATCAAGGAGAGGTGTAAAATATTGGGGGGAGGGGGGTGTTTGTCGACTGAATCAGTATGGGTGGAGTGCAGTAAAAGAAAGGACCAGTCACTTCAGTGTGTGTTTTCTACAGACCCACCTAATAGGAGCAGAGAGATGAAAGAACAGATTAAATAGCACATACTGGAAAGACGCAGTTGCAACAGAGTTGTTCTTATGGGTGACTTCAACTTCCCTCATATTGCTTGGAATCTCCTTAGTGCTAATGGTCTCGATGGAACCGATTTTTGCAGGTGTGCCTGGAAGAATTCCTAACTCAACGTGTCGATATGTGGACTAGGGGGTGGCCATATTTGATTTGGTTCTTGGCAACGATCCATGGGCAGGTCTCAGATCTCTCGGTGGCAGAGCATTTTGGTGAAAGTGACCACAACTGACTCACCTTTACAAGAGCCATGGAGTGGGCTTGGACAGGCTGCATGGGGAGGAATTTGATGGGGTATGTGAAAGTATTCTCTTATTAGACAGGAGATGTGGAATACAAATTAGGAGCATCCTATGCGGTATGCACAACAGAAATGTGGAGGTCGTTTAAGGAATACTTATTGGATAACATTGTCCTTCTGAGACAGGCAAAGAATGGTAAGGTTGGCAAGTGAAGAGGAGCTTCTCGTTAAGGAGAAGGAGGAAACTTACTTAATATTGAGGAAGAAGGCACTGGCAAAGCTTAAAAGGATTACAGGGTACCTCGCAATGTCCTCAAAAACGGACAGAGGTGAGTGAGGAGGAGGAACGAGCAAGCATTGGTGGAAAGATTGCGGGAAAATGCAACGTCGTTCTATACTTATGTGAGGAATACCAGGATGACCAGAGAGTGTCAAGCCTATCAGGTAGCGTGGAGGGAACTTGTGCCTGGAATGTGTTGTCAAGATGAAAATGAAGGCTTCTCCAGAGATGAGACGTGAAGGTTTGTTACGGCGCTTCAGATTTACAAGTTAGGCAGGAAGGACAAAAAGAGAGAGTTAGGAAGGGCCTGGAGCGGATATGAGGAATCTTTGGCTGGTAGAATCAAGACAAACACTAACGCTTGCAAGAGATATGCCCGGAAAAAAAAGAATAGCTACATTAACCTGGGGGGCTGTCAGAGACACTAGTGGAAAGTTGAACGTGGAGTGTGAGGAGACAGCAGAAGCACTAAATGAATAGCTTTCGTCAGTATTTACACTGCAACATGACAATGCTGTCGAGGAGAACGCTGACATACAAGCTATCAGACAAGTTTGAATTGATGTTAATAAGGAGAAGTTGTTACCAATTCTGAAAAGTGTGAAAGTAGATAGGTCCTCTGGTTGGGAAGGTATTTATCCGTGTATTTTCTGGGAAGATCGGGAGGAGATTGCTGAATCTTTGGCTTCGATATTTATGTCATCAGTTTCTCCAGGAATAGTGCCAGAAGACTGAAAAATAGCAGAATTTGTCCCCTGTTCAAGAAGCAGAGTACAAACAATTCTCATAATCATCGACCAGTGAGCTTACTTCGGTTGTGTGTAAAATTTTGGAAAGGATTATTACAGATAGGTTTTATAATAATATAGAAAGGAATAATTTTCATTAGGGATCGTCAGCAAGGTTTTGTCAAGTGTAGGTAGTGCCTCACAAATCTTATTGACTTCTTTGAGAAGGTAACCAAACAATTGTCTAAGGGTAAAACGGTTTATGTGGTGTATGTGGATTTCAGTAAAGCGTTGGATAACATGAATAGTGGTGAAGGGTATTGCAGATTGCAGAGGGACCACGATAACACGTAGATCTGGACTAAACTGTGGCAAATACAGTTTAATGGAGAAAAGTGTGAGGTGATTCACTTTGGAAGGAGCAAGGCTTAAAAGCTTGAAGGCTAGAAAAAGCTTGATATTAAGAAAGTGAATATGTTGTATACTCTGGGAAGCATATTAGATAGATTAATCCCCAGAGCCGGACCAGGTACATCCAAGGTTAGTGTGGGAAGAGAACAATAAGATTGCAGCGCCATTGGTGATTATGTTTGCATCCTCAGTCTCCACGGGAATTGTACCAGGTGATTCGAGGGTGGCGGATTTGTTCATCTGTTCAAGAAAGGGAATGGGGAAATCCCTGTGAATTGCACACCAATCAGTCTTACGTCACTGTTATCTAGGTTACTGGATAAAATTTTGTGTGATAGGGTTTATGACTATTTAGAAAAACATAACTTGATTATAGACAGTCAAAACGGCGTGTGAGAGCAGGTCATGCCTAAGAAGCCTTATGGATTTCTTTGAGAATGTGATGAGACAAGTTGACATATGGCGAGCAGTGTATGCCTTGTATATGTATTTCAGTAAGAGATTTGATAAGGTCCCCCACGTTAAGTTGATTCAGAACGTTAGGAGGTATGGGATAAACGGAAGCGTGGCTGTCTGGATACTGAATTGGATGGCCAAAATAATGCATCGACTGGTTGTGGATGAAAGGTATTCTGCTTTGAGGTCTGTGGCCAGTGATGACCTGCAGGAATCTTTTCTTGAGCCTCTGCTCTTTGACATTTTTATAGATGACTCGGATAAGGAAGTGGAAGGGTGGGTTAGTAAGTTTGCCGATGACACAAAGGTTGGTGGTGCTGTTGATAATGTAGAAGGATGTTGCAGGCGACAACGAGACATTAACAGGATTTAAAGCTGGTCTGAGAAGTGGCAGATGGAGTTCACCAGAATGACCGTAAAGTGATTCATTTTGGAAGTTCGAATTTTAATGCTGAATACAGGGAGAAACACTTAATTTTTGGCAGTGTGGAGGAACAGTGGGATCCTGGGGTCCACGGATACATGTTGCTGTACAAATGGATAGCTCTGTTAAGAAGGCTTATGGTGTTTTGGCTTTCATTAACAGGGGGATTGAGTTTCCGAGCAGCGAGGCTTTGCTGCAGCTCCACAAAAGCTTGGTTAGACCACACTAAGAATATTGCGTTCAGTTCTGGTCACCTCATTATCGGAAGAATGTAGATGTTATCGAGAGGGTGCAGCGGAGATTTGCCAGGGTGCTGCCTGGATTGGAGGGCTTGTATTATGAAGGGAGGTTGAGTGATCTGGGGCTTTTCACTATTGAGAGAAGAAGGAAGAGTGTTGAATTGATAGAGGTGTGCAATGTAATGAGAGGAATACTTAGAGTAGAAAGCCAGAGACTTGTCCTGAGGACAGAAATGGCTATCACGTGGGGTCATATTTCGAAGGTGATTTGAACAAGGCATCGGGTACATGCCAGATGTTATTTTTTCGGCAGAGAGGGTTTGGCGCATGGAATGGATTGCCAGCGGTGGTAGTAGAGTCAGAGACAATAGGAATATTTTAGGGACTGCTGCACAAGCACATTGATGGAAGTAAATTGGGTACGTGTACTTTCGTTTGGTAGTAAATTAAGGCGGCACGGTGGCACAGTGGTTAGCTCTGCTGCCTACTCCTCATTATGTCATTACTACGGAACAGTCCAAACAGAAAAGGCCGATGCATCCAGGAAAACTACACAGAAGCACAATACTTTTTTTTTCCAATTACATCGTTTCGCTTCTATGTGGTCATATCCCTCTATTCCCCGCTGCTCATATATCTATCAATATACCTCTGGATCTTTACGTTTGTACCTGCCTCTACATCCGTCTATGGAAAACAAAAAAGCCTCTCAAGTGTCGTTTAAATTTACCACTTTTATCCTTAAACCTGTCGAGCTAGTAAATGACGTTACTTACCTGTGTGTTTAAGAAAATCACTGACTATCCATTCCCTTCGTGTAAATAATAACTATGTTGTCTTCTTTCAGTTTGACATTCATCGTTCGACATTCAAGAGAAGCAAACCAAGGATGCCCAATCTTCCTTCATTATGAATACCTGCAAACCAGACAACATCCTGGTAAGATGTTTCTATACTCTCTCCAAGGCGTCTTCTAAATATCGCCAAACTAACATTGTATCCAGTTCTAACATGATTTGCTAATTCTGCACTTGATACCTGGACTGATTAACTAATAATGTCGCATACCCTCTTGACTACCTTATCAATTTGTGCTACCAAATTCAAAGAACTGTGGACCTTCCCGCCTCGATCCCTCGGCATTTAATAAGGATTCTGCTGTACAGTTTATTTACCAGTCTTCGCCCTTTTCTCCTCATTTTTTAACTTCATTTAATTTTACCCAATCCAGTAAAGTTTAGGTCATTATGCATAGGGTGTTACTTTATACATTTAGGAACACAAATAAAGTTGCCGAAAAGAATTTCAAGTGACGAACAGGAAAAATGATGCCCAACGTCAAGGCGTACAATGGGGAGGAAAACGTGAGATACCAGAGCTTAGATTTACAATGGCATACAAGTTTTCTAAAGCACGAATCCACCTATTAGAGTCATACGACTGAGCTTGGCAGGGCAGGGCGAGCAGAACGGCGGAATCAACCATTCTTCTTACTTGTTGCAGGTCGCTCAAATGCGGACTTAGTTGAAGAGTGGGATTTACCGAGGAGCATGAGCAGTGACGAAATCAGAGCTCTCCTAAGTCTGGTTATTTTCAAAGGAAAGATATCGGATGCAGTTGAACCGAATTATCCTAGTGTCAGATGGGGGTGATAAGGGATCAATCGAGTGCCTCTGACTACTATCGCTGCAGGAGGCGTGTCCTTTTGCAGATTCTCTCAAGCTGTTTGAACCAGCAGATGCATATGCTGAGGGGCAGATGGGCGGCAGACAGCGTGACAGATAATATCTTCAAAGAAGTGTTCACATCACAAGTTAAATACGTTACAATATTATTTCATTTGCGGGATTTGGGCGTCCCTGGCTGGCCAGCATTTATTGCCCATCCCTCCGTGATCTATGGAGGGTGGTGTGGGTTGTCGTTTTGAAACGCTGCAGTCCATAAGCTTTCGGTTCACCAACAATGCTATGAGGCAGCGAATTCCTGGGTGACTGTTAGAAGAAGTAGGCAGGGAATATAGGTGTCATCCTCTTCTCAGTCAGGTAAAGCGTTTTGGACACCACCGGGTAGAGATTGCCTCCCAGGGGAAAATAGCAGCAATAGCCAGTTTTGGGTAACTACAACTGGTTCTGTAGTAAAGTCGACTGAGAAAGTATAAGCAAGCAATTGTTACAGGTGAATGACGTGGGCACAAACAGGCTTGTATGTGGGCTTGAGTGAGACTTCAGGATGATGTGTTGTTTCTTTGGTGCCAGTTTTAAAAATTCCCACATTGATTTTTGCAATTTCTCAAAAGGGAGCTTCAGCAACCAATGGCCATTGCACACATTGGTCTAAATGACGTAGGTAGATCATTACGATTGGGGATGACTGGCTTCCACTCTCCAGTTGAGTCAATACGTGGCTGCACAGAATTTCACAGTTCTGTTACACTTGAGATCGTCACACCACGTAATGGCTGTGGCATTTGTGTGGCATGGTATTATTAAGACTGTTGTGACCTGGCTTCCACTCCCAACAGTAGTCACTACCGAAGTGTTTGATGCTTGTTTGGATGCAATTCTTCCACTTTGTATCGTCTTGGAACGCACGTTCTTAAGTGTCTATGGGAATACCACACTTCACCAGTGAGGCCTTAAGAGTATAGTTGAAGCGTTTCCTCTGTTCATCTGTGGCACTGCTGTCGTTCTGAACCCAAAAATATACACCAACTTGAGGAGTCCAGTGTCGGTCATGTGGATGAGGTGTCCAGACCTATGTAGCTGATCAAGAGTGATCAGTGCCTGGATGCTGGCGAAAATGGCCTCGACGAGGACACGCGTGTTCTTGTGGCGTTCTTCCCAGCATATTCACTGGATCTTAATCAGACAGCATTGGTAATTCTGCTCCAGCACTTCCTAATGTCTGTTTTAAGTAGTCTACATCTCAGAATCATATGAGACACTGGAAACAACCATAGCTCTGCGAATGATGATCTTGCTGCCGGATCTGATGTTGGTGTTCAGCAATGATGTAATCTTGACTGGCACTGTTTCAAGCAAGAAATTGGTCGGTATTGGAGCTATTTGACGTTGCAAACACTTTCATTTCATCGGGAACAGGCGAGGGATGGTGGCAATCTTCCTGGTGGAACCAACGTGGTGAATGATCTTGCTTCCCGTTTGACATTATTGAAGGCCTTTGTAAAATTAAGTAGATTATTTTCTCTGCAGAAATTATTGTAGCTGGCTGATGATGCTATTCATGTCCGTATCCATGTCACGTCGAAAACCAGTGCCATTAGCTGCAGTTTCAGATGATGCGTGCAGTCCAGGGGACGCCTTAATGAAGTTGACCACGACCAATAGCTCAGGAGTTGCCCGTCATGAAAGAGATCCAGCACCACCCATGCATGAATGCAGACTTCAATTGCCTGAGGAAACGGCTGATTGAGGACACCAACATCAGATCCGGCAGCAAGATCATTATTTGCAGAGCTCTGGCCACATTTCAGAGACTAACTAATAAGGTCACTGCCGGATTACCCAAATGTGTTGAGTACATTGATGACGTCGTAATTTTTAGTCACTCATGGAACGAATTCTTGTTCTCAGTCATTGTGCCGAATTTTATTACTGTAGCTGCTCCACTCGCTAAATTACTAAAGAAAGGCAAGAAGTTTCAGTGAACAGCGGATTGTCAGAACGCCTTTGACAGCCTGAAAGCTGCGTTAACAGCTGCCATGGTATTAGCCACATCTGATGAAACAAATCGATGACAGTGATGTGAGTATGAGTGCTATGCTGCCGCAGGAAGATGATGAAAAGTTAGAAGGATCTACTGCGTATTTTACCACAAAGATGTAATGCTCATCAGCAAAATATTCGATGGTTGACCAAGAGACTTTAAGCTTGCTAATGGCATGACAACAGTGTTTATAGTAACAGCAATGCAACTGAGACAATAGTACACACTGATCAAAACACATTGAAATTTGTGGAGATATTTAAGGACAAAAATTACAGAGTGTTTAGATGGAGTTTGTTATTTCATCCAATCAATTTCAAGATTATGCATGCGGCAGGTCGAGAAAACGTGACCGCTGAACCATTGTCAAGACTCGAGTGAGAATCAGAGACGTTCAGTGGTGGGAGTATCACAGACTGAATCTGAATGTATTTGTGCATATTTGCGTTTGAATAGTCAGTGTAATGTATATGTGTATATTAGAGCATTAACCAATTTTGAAGGGGTTTTAAACGTGAAGCCAGTTTAGGATATGTCTGTTGTTCCTGACTTATGTGAGTAAACCTTACCTTCGTACATGAATGGTTTTCGAAGATCTGGCACTTCCTCCTGACATAATGTAGACGACATTATTGCAGTGAAAACTTTTTAACTTCAATCTCCACGACATGGGTTTCCATCCCACTTGGTCGTAAGCTATTTTGAGTATCTTAACCGAAATCTATTGTTCCCTTACCACGTGAGGATTTCTCTTTTCCCAATTTCCTATCCCTCACAGACTGATTTTTTGTTGGAAGCCAAAATTTGATGTTTGATCCAGCTCAGAATCATCTGCCATTTCACCTGCTAATCTTCGTTTTTTAACTCTCTGCTATTCTGCATGAGTTGCCATTACGTCAGGAAGTGAATTTTCGAATTCTTCCACAATAATTATCTAAGAGCGTCATATGTTTGCTCTATTTTATTGCCCGTGCCCAATTTGCAACATTGTTTTGCTTCACCTTTGGAAATTATGTCGCTCCCGCAGCATGACCCGCCCCCCCCCCGCCCCCCGACAGTGCCGTGCTCCCTTATCACTCACTCTCTGACAGTGCAGCTCTCCATCAAAACTGATATTCCAACAATGCAGTTACCCCACAGCACTGCCACTCCCCCAACCCCCAAGCTTTCTCAGCAGTTGCCCTCCAAATGAGAAACACTCGACCCATTATACACTTGGTGAGATCCTTTCCAGAAAGCTATGTGTGGTTGTTTCTTCCAGATCTGGAGAAAGATGTTATGGCAATGTTACCAGTACCACGAAGTGTTACCAGAATGATTCATTGTATCGCAGAACTGATAAGTGAAGAGACATTTGACTGGTTAGGACTCGGTTCACCGGCTTTCATAGGAATGATCGATCCGAATCTTATGAAATTTTATTGGAACACAGAAGAGGACAGGAAGTGTGTTACGAATGATGAACAGTCCAAAATCAGGAGGTAAATGTCTTGAGGATATTTGGCGAAGTATTTGGCACTGAGATAATGAGAAATATTTTGACTAAAAATGTGGTCAGTCTGTGGAATTCTCTGTCAGACAAAACATTAGAAGCCGATATGTTAAACGTTTTTTAAATTTAAATAAATGATTTAGGTCATCTATTTTAGGAGATTGAGATCAAAGGGCTTAGGTGAGATAGTAGGAAAAAGAGATTGAGATGGAATGACAGCCATGGTCTAGTTGAATCTTGCAACTTCTGGAAGGTTTGAGTAGCCTCCTTCTGCCTACAATTTCAATGTTTTTACATTTGTGGACAATGACAACAAAGGTGGGAGATGATTGTCTTTAACGGAACGTGACTACATTCTTTGAACTGAGAGACAGTGTAGAGACTTCAAAGGATTTCCACTGACCAGCAATGACTGACGTCACGCTGAACGTCCATGAAATGTGTTCAATCTCAACACATCTCTCCAGTGCAATTCTCCTCATCTTCAGACAACGTTTTCCAATTGCACGTGGATCTGAAAGCTCCTTCTGGATATTATCCGACAATCAATGACTTGTATCTGCACGGGATTGTTAGCTTGGCCAATGACATTTTGCATCTGTTTGTTAGGGAAGGTGAGTGGCGAAGTGAGACATGGGAACTGATCTAAAGTGGTTATAATTTTTCTTTGCTTTATTCTGATCTGCCCCCACGCGATGTATTCCTGAGATTGTGTCTCTGCCAGCGTAAATGTATATTGCGCAATGACTGTACTGACCCGATACATGCGCGAGTTTCAAGTATTAGATTTAGGATACTGTGACAAAGATTGCCATTTGGCAGTGTCTTCAGTGGTTTGCTGATCTCATTCGGTATGAAGAAAATTGACCATATATGTACCATTTCTTATATAAGCAACTCAGAAGTCTCCGATGGATCTTCCTCTGGACACTAACTACTGAACACTGTGCATGCAGCTTTATCCAGGGCTCCAGCGCTGATGTACCAATCAGGGATATTGTCTGTGACCTGCATGTTTGGCGAAATGTCGCAACTGTTCATGGTTAATCTGATAGCATAAAAAATCTCTTCAATGTGGATGGACTGCAAATACTTAATGGATGGCAACGATTGTGTGATCACTTGATCACCTCCCTGGATGATCGCACTTCCGTGCAGCTTCAGCAGCAAGATCCCACATCTTCATGAATCCCGAGTGCATTGTTATAAATGTTGGGTCAAAAGTGTTTTTATTGTTGTTTAGAAATGACAGGGTGGAAACTGAAACTGCTCCCTCTGAGGTAAAGGTCAATAGCGGCCTCTGTGGGCTATCTTATTATGTCACCAATGCCTTCTCTATTTCTCTCAATAAGGACATAATTCCCAAACGTCTTGTCATGTCAGAGGGAGGTCTGAGTCACCTACTAAACTGGCAGCATTCCGCGGCTCACGGCAGATAGCGAGGCCCAATTGATATGTCAAAGATTATTTTGGGAATCGATCAGGATCTCTGAACAACTATTTCCAATAAAAAACGTTTTTTTTTTATTTCTATGAGCTTAACTTCATTTGTGCGAATCATAAACGGGTACATGTAAATTTGTGGGTGTATTAGGTGGGCCACATGCTACAAAAATTAATATCCCGTTCTTGCTATTACTCGGATCCTGGGTAAGTTTTTCAATCAGTGAAAAAACCGTGCTTCACTGCAAGAAAACTCTTGTCATTTACAGTCGCATCTGACTGGGGTTAGTGTGCTTTTGGGAAGCATTTGAGTACAACTATTAAATGTCTGTGCTGTGGCCAGCACGCAGCCTGTTTACTATACCATGATCCTGCTCACTGGTTGTTTGCCTGGTCAAGACTATGTGTAATCTCATCATTCCCACTGATACTTGACTGAGTCCCGAGCCAAGACCATGACTGAACCACTAAGTTACCTCCATGATAGTGTCCATCTCCTGATCACCTTTAACCTACTGCAGTGTAAAACACATTGGGGGACTTTGGAAAATGTTGTGCCTTTCTGTCTTGACCACACTTAAGGTACCAGTTTTCATCAACTGAAGATCATCAAAAACTGATCAGTCACTCTCGAATTCACACAATGCGCTGTCGTATCATCATGATGTGCTACTGATGGATATGCAGTCCTTGTCGAATATAGGATCATACCGTTATGCTCAGATCAACCCATGATGGCACACTCTCATTGAAATCACGAATCTGCACTTTGCGCAAAGTATTGTTAATTCCTTTGCAAGTGTTAATTTCCTCCGATCTCTCTCTCCCTTTTTCTCTCTCTCTGTCAGTCTTTCTGGATTGCATTGCGTCAAATTCCCTTAAATATTTGTCACACTTACATTCCTTTCTTTCTGGATTTTCTTATTTTTGATGAAATGTTTGCTTGAAGATACTGACTCTGTTCACAAATTGAATACTCTCATAATTTACTTCTTCAACTACGCATCGTTTCTGGATACGAAATTTCGTGACACGCAGCAATTTGTTGTTAATACAGACTTATTATCAAGCCTGTAATACTCACACTGAAATTTGGATGTTTAAAAATTTGAAAGGTCTCCCACCACAAAGTCCAATCCCTCACATCCTTCTGCATCTTTCTACCTGTACATTACCTCTGGCTAATCCATGCTGTTTTCTTCCTCACTATACCTTTCAGCAAGACAAATTGCTGGCAACTACGTCTCGTTTTCAACCTGCCTAATAAATCTTCTGTAACAATGTTCATTTTCACCTCTTTTATCGCCAAACTCCTGTCGAAATCCCCAATTGAAACGTTGTTGGATATTTCTGTTATTTAATGCAATAGCACACTGACCCACCCACAAACATTCACATCATACTATCCTGATCCATGCTTCAACTTCAGTATCTTAGGTACAGCAAACATCACAAGGTACTTTCTGAACTGAATGCAAACTTTCCTGATCTGCACACGCCTGCATTTAAAAGAACAGACATTCAAAGTTTTCATCTCAGTCAAATCATTTCCGACCCCTTGCTCCTTTTTCATTGCCTCACTCCCTTCCTCAGATTCCACTTTCTCGATAGTTATTTGAAAACTTCATTGGGTTACTGAGCGAGAAATCCAGCCTTGCCATTCCCGAGCGTGCCACAAACGTTGATGAATTTTTAAAATATACCCAGAATATCGTACTATTTAGATCCAAGGTGACAGACAAAACGGAGGAGGTTCATGTTCCTGAGAAATGTACTTAATGGTAAATAGAGTCTAATTACAGGAAAACAATAATAAATCATTGGTTTAAAACATACAAATTAAAAGAAGAATTCTCATGTCAGCCGGACTGCTACACAGTCTCATACAGATGAAACAAGCGTGGCTGTTGTGAACTATGAAAAACTTGGGAAAACAATTCAGTATATTCGGATTATAGGATCAGACAAGTTGCTTATCGAGCTTCCTTTTTGGGATAATGTTTGTTTATTGGTTTACAAGTAGCACAGGATGTCTGGTACCCCATTACTGACAGTCTCTGTTTTGGTCATTGGACCTCACAACTCAGAGCATCAGCTACTAAGAAGATAAATTGCTTTAATTTGTGAAGGTGGGATGTAATGCAGGGAAGGGTTAAGCTCCTTCAGCTTCCGAGGTCTGAGCATTTCGGTGGAGCTTATTCAGTTGGCCAAACTGTCCCAGCTATGTTACAACTAATCATATAGTTACTGGAAACAGTAGGCGGTTGTGATTGTCAACTGTTACACACAATATCCGGTTATTATTACAAACTAAATCTTTACTCATAAACAGCTTTCTAGCTCCAGTTCATCTGCAAACTCCACTTCTACTAGTGCGAAACAACAACTGTTAAGAGAATGTTTCCAGTGAGCACCAGGTTAATTACTTTCAAAGCATCAAATAATCCATTAGCA
>NC_057758.1:5876234-5882537 GCF_004010195.1 Chiloscyllium plagiosum
ACAGCATCGCTTCTTCCTGAGGCAGCTGAGGAAATTTGACGTGACAGCTAAAGCCTTGCCGATTCTGACAGGTATGCTATCGAGAGCATTTAGTCTGGATAGCTCACAACCTGGAATGCCAATTGTGTAATTCAAGATTGCTGACGGTTACAGAGAGTGGTGAACTCGGCCTGGACCTTCACAAAGACCAACCAATGATCTACAGGATCCATCCACCAGGCCCGCTGTCAAGGAAATTCTCAAAGATCCATCCCACCCTGGCAACCTCCACAACCGGGGCGAATGGACAGAAGCCTGAACACACGCACAAGCCAATTTCGTAACAGTTTCTACCCTACTGTTGTTAGAATAATGAATTGACTCACAAACTCGTTACATTTGCCTCTGACTGTGTTTTTGTTTTTGCTGCCGTTTACCTACCATTTACTATGCATGCTACTTGACTCTGTAATCTGCTTGTATTGTTTACTAATCGGTGACAGAAACAATCATGGGAGTGCAGCTTTAGGCTACCGAATAACATTTTCTTGCTCATCACTGCATTAAAGAGTAAATCATTCGACATTGTAACAAAGGCACTGTAATAATTTTTGAAACATAGATTTCATATCATCTTGGTCAATCACACTGGCAAGAGTGATATTCAAAATGGTGTTTGGAACATAGCTTTTGTCAGTGTTTCCTTGAACAACACATTGTGCAAGTGGCTGGGACGTAACTGGCTCAGATCGATTGTTGTGCGATGAAGCTGATTCAATGAGATATACGTCACATGAAGAGATCCTCTGTGAAATTCGATAAAGTGGACTTCAAAATGATTATGAAGTTTAAAAGTGACCACACAAAGGAGAAAGAACAATTAGAAACAGAAACAAAGCCAATGACATGAGTGTGAGTGGACAACTAACTGAGTTAAGCAGAATAAATTGT
This sequence comes from Chiloscyllium plagiosum, assembly GCF_004010195.1. Taxonomy (NCBI): domain Eukaryota; kingdom Metazoa; phylum Chordata; class Chondrichthyes; order Orectolobiformes; family Hemiscylliidae; genus Chiloscyllium; species Chiloscyllium plagiosum. The sequence goes on from NC_057758.1 coordinate 5,877,165, forward strand.
CTGGAATGCATGGCTGCGAGTGAACAGTTAAAACATTTCAAGGCACGGTGTAAAATATTCAAGAGGAACATTCCACTGAAACAAACAGAATTTCAGCAAGAAATTCCCACCTGCACCTCACTCAGGATGTCAGATATCATAGTTGATAAAGAGGTGCTCAGAAGAATATATATAAAAAAACCTATTAATGCTGAAGGAATCTATTGTTTTACAAAACGACAAAGGGCCACCAAAATTTGGAAATAAGTGTTAAAGGGATTGGAAGGGGTGTCAATGTAAGAGGCGAGCTGTAGGAAGAGGAAATATTGTCGGGGTTTAATACGCTGTCAAGAACACAGGGATTTGCGGGCACTGGACATGGTGACAGTTTTACGAGGAATGGTAAAGGCCTGAATAATGTAAAGGCAGTATGAACTGTTGCAGCGGGAGGTGTTTGCAGGGTTTGGAAGGGAAGTATATATTATATTGGTTCATTCATGGGATGTGGGTGTCACTGGTTGGACAGCATTCATTGTCCAATGCGAAATGCCCAGAGCACACTGCAGAGTCAGCGATATTGCTGTGGGTTGGGAAGGACATGTCAGACAGCCCAGTGAAGAACGTTAGCTATCATTTCCTGAAGGACACAAGTGAACCAGATGATGATCAGCATCGCATTTCTGGACTTCTCAACAATAGCTTCTCCAGCCACAATATGACTCCTACTCTCAGTGCACCAACCAATAAAAGCAAGTGCCTCAGATGCTTTCTTCACCATCCGGTCTATCTGTGATGTTACTTTCAAAAACTGCGTACCTTCAACTTAGGTCTCTGTTTGACATCATTATCCAGACACTTCCGCTAACAGTATAAGTCCAACATCTTGCATTTCTCTAAGTTCAGCTCCATCTTCTATTCATTGGCCTAGCAATGCTATTGATCCCATTGTATTCTTACGTAACCTTCTTCACTTTCCGCTGTATCATAACTTTACTGTCACGTACAAACTGACGAGCCATTACTCTTATATTCTCATCCACATTTGTTAATATGAATGACACACAACAGTGACCCCAGCACAGAACCGCATGACACTGTTAGTTTCCGTCCTCCAGTCTCAGTAGCAACCCTGTATAAACACCCATACCTCCTTCCATCTAGCCAATTATTGAGTCATAGAGTCCTACCGCACAGGCGCCTTTCTAAGATACGAGTCAGACCGCACAACATATTGCGAACTGGAAGGCTCCACTTAGAAAATGTACTCTTGCAGAAGTCAGGACAGAGAAGTTTGACTAGGTTGATGTTGCGAATGGAGGGATTTTCAAATGTGAAGGGGCTGAGAAGAATGAGCTTGAACTGATTGGAGTGCAGAGGATTGAGAGAAAAAATAATGAAGTATCCATATTTTTATGTGGATAGAGAACTGGTTGGTGGGCAGGAAGCAGACAGCCCTTTTCAGAGCAGCAGACAGTGTTACGTGGAATGCCACAGGTTTCAGTGATGGGACACCAGCTGTTCAAAATATATGACCCAAATCCTCCATGCACATGATATAATGTTCCAAAAGTAGGGATACGTTTCAGCAGTTTTGCAGAGACTTTAGCGATCAGGCCTGTAGGAGTGCATACAGCTTTGGCTTCCCAAAGGTAAGGAAGAGAGGATATCTATGACATTGAGGGACTGCAGCGGAGGTTCATGAGGCTGATTTGTGAATGGCAGATCTATCCCATGAGGAAAGGTTTGGTCAACTAAGTATTCACGTGTTTTGAGAAGCATAAGAGAGAATCTGACTGAAATCTACAAAATTCTATCATATTTGAACGACTTAGTTACAGTGACGATGATGCCCGAGTTAAGGGGTTATAGAACTAACTGGTTGGTGGGCAGGAAGCAGACAGCCCTTTTCAGAGCAGCAGATAGTGTTACGTGAATGCCACAGGTTTCAGTGATGGGTCACCAGCTGTTCAAAATATATGACCCAAATCCTCCATGCACATGATATAATGTTCCAAAAGTCGGGATACGTTACAGCAGTTTTGCAGAGACTTTAGCGATCAGGCCTGTAGGAGTGCATACAACTTTGGCTTCCCAAAGGTAAGGAAGAGATGATATCTATGACATTGAGGGACTGCAGCGGAGGTTCATGAGGCTGATTTGGGAATGGCAGATCTATCCCATGAGGAAAGGTTTGGTCAACTAAGTATTCACGTGTTTTGAGAAGCAGAAGAGAGAATCTGACTGAAATCTACAAAATTCTATCATATTTGAACGACTTAGTTACAGTGACGATGATGCCCAAGTTAAGGGGTTATAGAACTAAAGGATATATTACAGGAGACGTGGTAGAACTGAGATGAAGCAATAGTTTCTCGTATAGAGAGGTGTCTGCGATGATATGATGATTTTAATGGATGCATTTTAACCTATGCTATTGTTTGTTAACAGGTTTTTAGGCAGAGGTGCTGAGAAATCTATGCACAGCCACGAGAGTATGCAGTTCGTGAAGCTATAGTTACAAAGAGGGGTTGGAGAGTCTGGTGAAATGCGGTGAGATCGTGGCAGGAGTAAATTTTCAATACCAAAATTACGGTTTATACTTGATAACGATATAACTGGATCACAAGTGGGAGAGGTGCTCACTCGGGTTGAAAAAATAATGGAAATTCAAGTAAATCTTGTGATTTTCCTAACTGTGTGACAATATGCTCACAAAGCCACATGCTGGAGCAGGAGGAGAAATCAAAGAATAAAGATAAGCAATTTGAAGTAGCTGGATCAAAAATCATACATCAAAGAAGAATCTGAGTGCAGTGCCGAATGTTACCCTCTTAGGAATGCGGTCTTAGAGTTATTGAGTCATACAGCACGAAAACAGACTTCCGGGTTCAACCTGTCATATTAGACATTATCCAAAATTAAATAGCCCCACCTGCCTGCTCCTGGACAATATCCCTCCAAATCCTTTGTATTCACGTACCTAACCGGATGTCTTTTAAACGTTGCTTTCATTTCCTCATCCATTGCTTCCTCTAGATGTTGCAACACCTGCAGGAGTTGGTTTTGCTCAGTTGACTGGATCCTTGATTTGCAGAGCAGTATGGTACCAACAGCGTGGGCTCAATACCCATCACAGGTTTGAAGTGCCCATGAAGGTCTTTGCTTCTTCCCTTTTCCCTCGCCTGAGCTCTGGTGATGTTAAGGTTAAATCACCTTTAGTTGCTTCTTTCTGATAAGACCCTTATGGTCTGGTATGATTATGGCTGCTCAACAAAATTCCACACGCAAATTGGTCTCTGTTGAAAAGAAAATACAGATTTTTTAATCTCTCTACTCTCAGCTTAAAAATGTTCTCAAACTTTGGAAATATGCCATTCCGGGGCAACAATGATTAACTCTGTAACCTTTGTTATGGACCTGGCCAGGCCCCCTCAAACGTTTCAAGAAAATGGTCCAGACCCTAACTTTACCATTTGTTACAAGCAGGTGTAACGTGAATATTCCTGGCGGGATGCAACTGGTCAAATCACTTCATTGAAACAAAGCAAACTTTATTTACAAGATGACCGAATGATATACAAAAAAGGAGAACAGAATAGTGAATAATTTATCCGATCCGAAAGATTATCTAAACTTCATGATGCTCTTCCAACTACTTCCAATTATCCCCATAAACACCCCTGAGCACAAACGTTGAATTCAGCCATAAGTGCTTCCAGGAGAGGAGGATCGGAGAGAGAGAGAGAGCGAGAGAGAGAGAGAGAGAGAGAGAGAGAGAGAGAGAGAGAGACAGAGAGAGAGAGAGAGAGAGAGAGACATCAGTATGGATCAGCTTCTTTGGGCCCAGCAGCTTCACAACTGCCTGATCGGTGTCAGTAAACAGCCAGATCAAATCAAATTGAAAAATTGTTGAGCTGGGAGAAATGGACACTACCCTTGGAAAGCAACACTCTACCACGAAGCTCTGCGTCCTATCAGTAAGCGAATGTGCCCAATTCACAAACTCTACCAGAATCCGAGGCGACCGAACTTTAAGAATTCGTATACCATGTGGAACTTTGTCAAACGCTTCACAGAAATCCAAGTAAACATCGCCTGCTGCTCTGCCATCATTAAGATCCTTGAAAACTTTCTCAAAAAAAACTCAAATCGAGTTTGTGAGACACGATTTTCCCCGCACAAAACCATGGTGAATAATTCTAATTAACATTTCAGCATTTATATTGCCGTTAATGTGTCTGAGACAATTGTACATACTGATCATAGCCCCTTAAATTTCGGGGCAAAAGAAAAGGATAAACATTCTCGACGTTTTAGGTGAAGCTTATATTTGCAGCCTTTCGATTTGAAAATTATGCACATGGCAGGACAAGAGCTTTTAATTGCTGATGTGTTGTCGTGACATTGATGAAGCAACACGGACGCGTTCAGTGGTGGGAGTAAGCTCCAATTCCTATCTCTATTGCAGCTAAAAGTTGGGAGTTACCTTCCTGCTGTTAGAATTCCATGTGAGACAACCTGTTTTACTGAATTTGATTGTGCCCACGGTGTGCAATTGAGTCTTAAAATATTGGAACAGTTAATTAGTTAAGCCAATTAATTCTTTTATTTTCATTTTGTCTCGATTGTAATTGTAGCATAAAAGTAAAGTATGTGTTTGCATAACATCGAGTAGTTTGATCAATCAAATTGCATCTGCAAAGCAAAACTTTACACTTACCTTTAATATAAGAAAAAGAGTAGAGTCTCGGTTACCTTATTAATATACTTAGAGGAGGTTTCACCTGGTCCATAATAACATCTCATCTCTACCTCTCCCTCATCAATTATTAAGATATGTCAATCTTGATTTGCAACTGAAACAGTGAAACATGCACTTAAAAAAACAAAATTGGCCCCAACTAATGTTACCACATGTCCTCTCCTTTGAGTTGTGGTGACCCTCAGTTTAATATCAAAATTACTTTTCTCTCTGTAATGGGAGAGCATCCTGATGTTCCTTTAGTCTGTTGCATCGTTACTGGTTCTGGATGTGATCGGGATTGCAGATCTTGTAATCATAATATTATGAATACCTGCATCTTTTATATGACATTATTGTACGAGGAAGCATCAAATCCACACAATATATTTTGTGATGTAAATGTTCATTTGTTATTAGAATCTGCTTTCCCTAAAACACAGAATGCGTTCTTACACAGTCCAATACATTGTCGAATGTAAAGTGTCTTGGTGTTGGATAGATCTCAGTCCAGTCACTAATGGTCTAGGCAATCGTTTATTTATTGCCACGCGATACAATTCATTTCAGTTTGCTTCTTCCACCTCGAACACTTCCATTTTCCTTCACCAAAGTGATGATGAAGTATCAACAAACCTGCCAGCTATATAATT
>NC_057758.1:5882653-5899909 GCF_004010195.1 Chiloscyllium plagiosum
ACAAACACCTGATGAAGGAGCGTCGCTCCGAAAGCTAGTGTGCTTCCCGTTAAACCTGTTGGACTATTACCTGGTGTTGTGTGATTTTTAACTTTGTTCACCCCAGTCCAACACCGGCATCTCCGAATCTTGCCTCAGTTATATAGCGTCATAGAGTCATAAGGATGTACAGCATGGAAACTGACCCTTCAGTCCACGCCAACAAGATATGCCAACCCAATCTAGTCCCACCTGCCAGCACCTGGCCCATATCCCTCCAACCCTTCCTATTCATATACCCATCCAAATGCCTTTTAAATGTTGCAATTGTACCAGCCTCAACCACTTCCTCTGGCAGCTCATTCCATACACGTACCACTCTCTTGTAATGACAGCACCAAACTCAACGTCTCGTTTTCAATGATGGAATATTTATTTTGATGAATATGAAACTTTCTCGAATACATTCCAAAGGTCTCTCAATATTATCTTGTGAGTGTACACCACAGACACCACACTCACATCACTCCAAACATTTAATACTTTCACTGATTTTGCGCAATTGCTTTTTGCAAACACCGGCAGGTGCTCAACACAGCTTCTGGGAATCAAATGTCATCTGACACGCTTCAGTCACTGAAATTTTCTGCAGGTGTTCAACAAGTCAGTCAGTTGAACAACAACGCTACTAAAAGTCAGAAGAATGATCAGTGAAAAGGATTTAAGTCCAGGAATTGCTCTGTGTTAAAGGCTTAGGAAGTTTACTAATTACATTTATTTTCAATTTCCAAGGAATCATTTGTCCATGTTTAATGATACGATCTAGGATCATGATATTAGTTTTTGTGAATTCACTTTTAGGGTAATCACCAAGTTCGTCGTCTAAAGTTCCTTACATAGTTTTAATACATGCTCTAAAACTTTCTTCCGTGTATGAGGAAAATCACCAGATTTTCTATCTAAATTAGACAATTGTGTAACCCGCATTATCATTATTGGTTAATGTTTGAAATGTGGTTGGTGAAGTCTTCATTACAACCAGCATGACTTTAAATTGAGAAAGTCCATTTGGGTTCACGAATGCCGACATTTCCTTCACTTTTTCCGATAAAGGTACATGAAATTATTGTCTGAGAATGTCAGCTTAAATATGTAAATTGCTTTTGCCATTTTCACATTATATTTGTGCAATATAGTACTAATCAAATTTTGTAAGTGCATTGACTTTTCGATAGTTCACACGGAGCCTTTTGTTACCATCTAGCTTTGGTAACATCGCTGTGGGAGAGCTGCATCTGCTGTAACTGAGGTAAATTGAGTCGTCTCTGAGCATCCTGTTAATCTCTTTTGAACTAATGCCATTTTGAGAGGGTTCAAACCACGATGATGTTGCTTCATTGGAAGGGCATTTTTGATACCTACAATGTGCATAATCAGTCTCGTAATTGTCAGCGTATTCCCACAATTATCTCCATATGATTGTAATTCATCTTTTAGTACATTTTGATTTTTCACAGGAAACTTTATTCCAGTTTCTGAAAGCTTCCTCATTATTCAAATTCAATTGAGGGAGGTCAATTTCAGAATCGTCTGAACTTAGCTCATTTGGCTGAGTATTAAGAGATAACACATTCTCCTTTTGCTCTTCTTCCCTATCAAAATACTCTTTGAACATATTCAAATAATACACCTTAGGAGTCTTATGTCTACTGGTGTTCCTATCGAATAATTTGATTAGCCCCTCTTTATCTTGCTTTTAAATTTTTACTTCCCGCGGGAAGCAATTCGAACGCTTTATCTTCACTGGCCAATCTTCGAATTTTCGATCTACTGTTTGCTTGTTGTTTCATTATATGTTGTAAAACTTTAAATACTATCTTGCCAATTCTCCGTTCAATTCGGTTTCTTCCTGAGATCAGGCACAAACTCCAAAAATGTAGGTTCTGTATGATGACTCGCCAATTTTTCTTTAAGTCATTTAAGTGGCATTTTCACCTCATGGCCCAAAAGTAATTTAAATGGACTGAATTTAGTTGTTTCATTAGGTGCATCGCTAAATTCAAATATTACAAATGGAATTATTTTTTAGCAATCCTCTGGATACTCTTGACAACAGACATTCCACATTTTCTTTAAAGATTGATGTCTCTGTGTTAATGTATACTTGATTCGGAGATGCCGGTGTTGGGCTGGGGTGTACAAAGTTAAAAATCACACAACACCAGGTTATATTCCAACGGGTTGAATTGGAAGCACACTAGCTTTCGGAGCGACGCTCCTTCATCAGGTGATTGTGGAGGGCTCGACCGTAACACAGAATTTATAGCAAAAATTTGCAGTGTGATGTAACTGAAAATTTCCATTGAAGAATTGGTTGTCTGTTAAGCTTTTCATCTGTTAGAATGCAGTGATATTTCACTTCTTTCATGTGTAAATCACATGAGCTTTGTCATTGGTAAGATTTTGGAGTCTATTGTGAAGGCTGAAATATCGCAATATCTGGAAGTGCATGGTAATTAGGCAACTCTCACCATGTTTTCATCAAGGGAAGGTTATGCCTGAGAAATCTGCTGGAATTCATTAAGGAGATAACGAGCAGGTTAGACAAAAGAGAGCTAATGGCTGTTATCTACTCGGCCTTCCAGAAAGACTTTGCCAATTTACCACGGAGGAAGCTGTTGAGTAGACAACAGCACATGAGGTGACACGCAATGTCTCAACATGGACAGATTATTGGCAGAAGGCAGAGAGTGGGGATGAAAGAGTCCTTCTCAGCGTGGCAAAAGTGTCTAGTGGGGTTCTGCAAGGGTCAATATTGTGTAGACAAGCTTTCATCTCCGACATTAGTGATCGAAATGAGGGAACTGTGGGTGTTTTGGCTAAAGTTTCAGATGTTGCAGAAATCGGTGTAGGGCCAGGTAGTATTATGAATCCGGGGAGTCTGGAGAAGTATTTAGACAGGTAAGGTGTGGCAGATGGATGACTTCAAGGGAAATTGCGAGATCATATACTTTAGTCGGAAGAATGCAGCCATCAACTAATTTCTAAATGGACTACAATTCAGAAATCTGAGTGCAGAGGATCTAGTCCAGGAATCTCCTAAGTTACAAAACCAGAACGTTTCAGGAAAAGCTCGTCAGTTCTGGCAGCATTGTGAAGGTGAATCAGTGTTAATGCTTTGGGTCCTGTGACCTGTTCTCAAACCTGATGGTAACAAGTTAAATGACAGTTTATATGCAGACATTAGTGTGGGGTAAGGGCGTAAGTAGTAAACGATAGGTGGGGGCAGAAACGAAAGAGACCGGTGGGACTAACAAAGAGGTAGATTTCGTTTCGGCCAGGAGAGTGAAAAACAGTTAATGCAGACATTTCGTGGCTAACAATAAGTAGTTTGCAATGGCAGACTATCTGTTTGCAAGTCTTGATATGTGGGTTGGGGGCAAGGTTCTGTCCCTAACATTATTGAAATCCATATTGAGTCTGGAGCGCTGCAGTGCTCCCGAAAGTGGTGTCGTTCTATCAGCTTACGCTGAGCTTCACTGGAACACTGCGGCAGAACGAAGACAGAGGTGCTGGTCAGGGAAAAGCGAATTGTGTTAATGTGGCAAGTAACTGGAAGCCAGGGAGATTTTTCTTGTGGGCAGAACGTAGATGGACTGCGAAGCCGAAGCCCAATTTGTGCTTTGATTTCCCAATGTAGAATGCAGTAAATTAGATTGCTTGAAGTGCAGATTGAAGTGCTGTTTCATCTGGACAGTAAATCTTCTCCCTTGGACGGATAGAAAGGTGGAGGTAAATGGTTTGGTGTGACCACCCTCTGTGTTGAGAATGTTGGCAGTGAAGGAAGAGTGGACCAGTGTGTCCAAGAGGGAACGGTCCCTGCAGTAGATGGATAGAGGAGGGGAGTAGAACGTGTATCTGGTGGTAGCATCTCACTGGAGGTAGTGGAAATGGAGGCTGATTATCTTCTGGTTGTGGGTAGTGGTTGGATGGTAGGTACGTTCATGTCCCTGTTTTCGGAGGGAAGAGAATGGGTAGGGGCAGAAGTGTAGAAGATAGCGTCGACCTGGTTGAAGGCCCTATCAACATCGATGTCGAACAAATCTTCTTTTGAGGAAGAAGATCGACATTTGGGAGGCTCACTTGCCGACGTTCGTTTCACCAGAACATATTTGATGGAGACGGAGGAACTGAGAGAATGGAGTGGAGTCTTTGCAGAAAGCAAGGTGTGAGTACGTACAGTCCAGGTAGCTGTTGGAGTCAGTGGGTATCAGGAGACATGTTTCGAAATGGAAACAGAGATGGCCAAGAATAGAGGGGAGGGTCAGAGGTAGACCGGATGAAATTGAGGTACAGTGGAAATTTGATCTACTCCAGTTTAAGACACTCACTACTTATAATGTGGTCTCCTAGACATTAGGAAAATGGAACAGAGACTAAGTGACTGTTTCACAGAACACTTACATTCTACTGGAAAAAAAGACCTTGAGCTCCCAATAGCCTAGATTTTAATGCATGACCCTGTTTCCTGACCAACATCTCTGACTCAGGCCTGCTGCAGTGTTCCAGAGAGCCTCGGTGCAAGCTGGAAGACAAACACCTCATTTTCTGCTCGGGACCTTGCAAAACGCCAGTCCCAATGTCGAGTTCAATATTTTTAGAGTCTGAAATTTCCCGTGTCCTTGCTCCCTCCCCCAAACGACAGACCTGAGTATCTTATGTTCTGCCATTCCACACTACATGTCACTGGCACTCTACTTTGCAAGATAGTTATCTACTCCTTTGTCTGTCAAAATGCCGTTCTCCCTCTGTGGGCTGTGGTCCCCTCTAACTTTAACTTTTTGCTCGGGATACCACCCTATCTTATGTTTTCCAAGCTACCATCAGTTCTGTGCATCATCACCGGACACGAAATGTTCATTCTGATGTGTTTTTATGGATGCTGCCAGACCTACTGAACTTTTCCAGCAATTGCTGTTTTTTGCTTCTGATTTACAGTGAACGCAGTTCTTGTGGTTTCTCTTCAGGTAATCTCGAAGGTTAGGTAGGAAAGTACAATGTTGGCATTTATTTCGAAATGACTAGAATATACAAGGAGGGATGTACTACTCGTGCTTTAAAAGGCACAGGCCCGACCACATTCAGGATATTGTGAGCAATTTTGGGACTCATATGTCAGGAACAATGCATTGGACCTGATGTGTATCTCGATGAGGTTTACAAGAATTATCCCTGGAATGAAAGACTGAACATATGCGGAATGTTTGGCTACTCTGGGTGGAAACTGAATGAATGAGCGTGGATCTAGATGAAATTTACAGAATACTGAAGGCCTTGACGAGAGTAGATGGCGGGAGAATATTCCCATTTGCGGGAGACACTCGTACCCGAGGGCACAACCTGGGAGTAAAGAAAGACCATTTAGATCGGATATAAGCAGAGCCTGGTGAGTCAATGGAATTCATAGATACAGAAGGCCGTGGTGACAACGTCGTTGTATACAGTTAAGATAGAGGCTGGCAATTTCTTGATTGTTAAGGGAATCAAAGATTCTACGGACTTTGATTATGCCTAACAGAGACTGCATGGAAACGAATGCTTGTAACGCGTTCTAAATAAAACCCAAAGCTTTTACAATGAGAATCAAATCTCCCGGTTTCGTTTTTTTTTTCTAGTTTCGTTTAGTTTTTGCTGGGGACCCCAACAAACTGCTGGAAAAAAAGACACTCCATTTTTCAGCTAATGGTTCCTGGTTGATCCTCTCTGCGAACTCTCTCTCCTGTAAGAATCTGTGTTTTATTTTATTTTTCTTTTGCCAAAGCGTGTGCTTTATCGGATTTGGCAAGAAATCAGATTTGTTCTTTGTTAAGTTTTCAGGTATATCATGTTGCTTCGCTTTGCAAATAGTTGTCATTCTAAATTTTGTTTTCATTTGCTGAAGTTTCATTTGGAACACTGTAAATAAATTATGTTCTACTTAAAACTGAATGGTTTGCCTAACTGCAGTATTCACCGTGCACCTATTTAGAACCACTAAAAGAAGTTATCGTCTGGACCACATTCTTGAAATGTTTAGAGGGGTTTTGGCCCTATCCATTACAATAGCATCGATCGTAAAATTTTATGTTTTTAAAGGCAAATACAAGATGCTGTGTTCAAAATGCAATTCGATTTGTCTAACAGTCGGCTGTCAATAAAACGTCCTTCATTCTTGTGACACAGTTACGATGCAAGAACAAAATGAATGACATACATTTAACGCAATTCGAATACGAAACAAATAATACACTTTCAAATGCTTATCATCAACTTGACAATTTCGATAGCATCTCATAAATACACGGTTGGCCACGTGTTGTCTCTCTCCAGTCCAGAAGAAAGAAGCAATCAGACCCTTTGATTTGTTAAGAAGACGCCTCGCTATTTAAGACATTTCTCCAGCAGAGAACGCCAGTTTTCAGTTGAGTACCAGCATAAACTTTCGCAATAACTGAAGCCAACTCTAAACTGAACATGGGGGTGTAAAAAGAAACTCTGACCATACGTTCCATTCACATAGCTAATAATTTCTGTCTTCTGTCAGTGTGCCAGCCATCTTTGACGTTCAAGAAAAGATCAACCAAGGTTGTCCAAACTCCCTTCATACTCTTGCTCTATTTGTCTATCCTCAAAGAAACTAATACCGAGCGATAACTCCAGGCCGTTTACGAACTGACGGTCTGAAGCAAATAATCTAGCATGACTGTGTCAAGACCTCGCTGCAATAACAACAGGAAAGAATGGATCTCTCTTAAAATCACGGGACTGTCACTGAAACAACGATCGTTGGGGCACTTTGATCACTGTGCCCAGTAAAATAAAAATCCATCTTTCAGCATGTACCCTATGTCTGTGTCAGAGAAAAGTTCCGCTTTTCCACAATGACTGTGGCATTTCTCTCTATTAGTTTGCGGTAATTACTCACTATTGACGACCTCCCAAGTGCCATGAAATTGGATGTCTCTGATCGAGTCGAGAAGAATCAGAACGAGGAGGTTGAGGAGGAAGAAGTCGTGGTGCACAATGGCACCAGTGACATAGCTAGGAAAAAGGATGAGGATCTAATAAGTGATTTCAAGGAGTTAGGTTTGAAGGTAAAAAGCAGGATGAGCAGGAAGGCAATCTCATGATTACTACCAGTGTCACGTGCTAGTGAGGCGAGAAACAGGGAGCAACTTAAGCTGAACAGTGGTTTCAGGGCTGGTGCAGGAAGGAGGTCTTCAGATAGGTAGTTAATTGTAGTACCTTCTGGGTAAGGTTAGACCTGTATATCAAGGACGTGTTGCCCTTAAACTGGAGGGACACCAATACCTTGGGTAGGAATTTTACCATAGAACGTCTGGACGGTTGAAACTCGTTTGGCAGGCAGATGATAATCATAGCAACATATCAGAGGACAGGATAAATGTTGAATGGGCAGAAATAGAATGCAGAGAGTCTGTTATGAAGGATACGCAACTGTTAGGGACAAAAACTGGGTTAAAGTGCGTCTGCTTCAATTCAAGGAATGTCAGGAGTAAGAGTGATGAAAATAGAGCATGGATCATTACTTGTAACTACAATGTTGTGCCCTTTACAGAGACATGGATTTCACGGGGTGGGGTTGGGGGGTGGAGGGGGGCGGAATGATTGCTGGATGTTCCACAGTTTAGATATTTTAAAAATCAAGGAGAGGTGTGAAATAGCAGGGCAAGTAGCATTGTTAATTGTAGATGAGAATGCTATTGAGGGGGTGTTTGTCGACTGAATCAGTATGGGTGGAGAGCAGTAACAAGAAAGGAGCAGTCACTTCAGTGTGTGTTTTCTACAGACCCACCTAATAGGAGCAGAGAGATTAAAGAACAGATTAAATAGCACATACTGGAAAGACGCAGGTGCAACAGAGTTGTTCTTATGGGTGACTTCAACTTCCCCAATATTGCTTGGAATCTCCTTAGTGCTAATGGTCTCGATGGAAACGATTTTTGCAGGTGTGCCTGGAAGAATTCCTGACTCAACGTGTCGATATGTGGACTAGGGGGTGGCCATATTTGAATTGGTTCTTGGCAACGATCCAGGCCAGGTCTCAGATCTCTCGGTGGCAGAGCATTTTGGTGAAAGTGACCACAACTGACTCACCTTTACAAAAGCCATGGAGTGGGCTTGGACAGGCTGCATGGGAAGGAATTTGATGGGGTATGTGAAAATATTCTCTTATTAGACAGGAGCTGTGGAATACAAATTAGGAGCATCCTCTGCGGTCTGCACAACAGAAATGTGGAGGTCGTTTAAGGAACACTTACTGGATAACATTGTCCTTCTGAGACAGGCAAAGAATGGTAAGGTGACGCAGCTTTGATTGGCAAGTGAAGAGGAGCTTCTCGTTAAGGAGAAGGAGGAAACTTACTTAATTTTGAGGAAGAAGGCACTGGCAAAGCTTAAAAGGATTACGGGGTACCTCGCAATGTACTCAAAAATGGACAGAGGTGAGTTAGGAGGAGGAATGAGCAAGCATTGGTGGAAAGATTGCGGGAAAATGCAACGTCGTTCTATACTTATGTGAGGAATACCAGGATGACCAGAGAGTGTCAAGCCTATCAGGTAGCGTGGAGGGAACTTGTGCCTGGAATGTGTTGTCAAGATGAAAATGAAGGCTTCTCCAGAGATGAGCTGTGAAGGTTTGTTACGGGCGCTTCAGATTTACAAGTTAGGCAGGAAGGACAAAAAGAGAGAGTTAGGAAGGGCCTGGAGGGGATATGAGGAATCTTTGGCTGGTAGAATCAAGAAAAACACGAACGCTTGCAAGAGATATGCCAGGAATAAAAAAAAACTACATTAACCTGGGGGGCTGTCAGAGACGCTAGTGGAAAGTTGAACGTGGAGTGCGCGGAGACAGCAGAAGCACTAAATGAATAGCTTTCGCCAGTATTTACACTGGAACATGACAATGCTGTCGAGGAGAACGCTGACACACAAGCTCTCAGACATGTTGGAATTGATGTTCATAAGGAGAAGTTGTTACCAATTCTGGAAAGTGTGTAAGTAGATAAGTCCTCTGGTTGGGAAGGTATTTATCCGTGTATTTTCTGGGAAGATCGGGAGGAGATTGCTGAATTTTTGGCTTCGATATTTATGTCATCAGTTTCTACAGGAATAGTGCCAGAAGACTGAAAAATAGCAGAATTTTTCCCCTGTTAAGAAGCGGAGTAGAAACAATTCTCATAATCATCGACCAGTGAGCTTACTTCGGTTGTGTGTAAAATGTTGGAAAGGATTATTACACATAGGTTTTATAATAATATAGAAAGGAATAATTTTCATTAGGGATCGTCAGCAAGGTTTTGTGAAGTGGAGGTAGTGCCTCACAAATCTTATTGACTTCTTTGAGAAGGTAACCAAACAATTGTCTAAGGGTAAAACGGTTTATGTGATGTATGTGGATTTCAGTAAAGCGTTGGATAACATGAATAGTGGTGAAGGGTATTGCAGGTTGCAGAGGGACCAAGATAAAACGTAGATCTGGACTAAACTGTGGCAAATACAGTTTAATGGAGAAAAGTGTGAGGTGATTCACTTTGGAAGGAGCAAGGCTTGAAAGCTTGAAGGCTAGAAAAAGCTTGATATTAAGAAAGTGAATATGCTGTATACTCTGGGAAGCATATTAGATAGATTAATCCCCAGAGCCGGACCAGGTACATCCAAGGTTAGTGTGGGAAGAGAACAATAAGATTGCAGCGCCATTGGTGATTATGTTTGCATCCTCAGTCTCCACGGGAATTGTACCAGATGATTCGAGGGTGGCGAATTTGTTCCTCTGTTCAAGAAAGGGAATGGGGAAATCCCTGTGAATTGCACACCAATCAGTCTTACGTCACTGTTATCTAGGTTACTGGATAAAATTTTGTGTGATAGGGTTTATGACTATTTAGAAAAACATAACTTGATTATAGACAGTCAAAACGGCGTGTGAGAGCAGGTCATGCCTAAGAAGCCTTATGGATTTCTTTGAGAATGTGATGAGACAAGTTGACATATGGCGAGCAGTGTATGCCTTGTATATGTATTTCAGTAAGAGATGAGATAAGGTTCCCCACGTTAGGTTGATTCAGAACGTTAGGAGGTATGGGATAAACGGAAGCGTGGCTGTCTGGATACCGAATTGGAAGGCCAAAATAAGGCATCGACTGGTAGTGGATGGAAGGTATTCTGCTTTGAGGTCCGTGGCCAGTGATGACCTTCAGGGATCTGTTCTTGAGCCTCTGCTCTTTGACTTTTTTACAGATGACTCGGATGAGGAAGTGGAAGGGTGGGTTAGTAAGTTTGCCGATGACAAAAAGGTTGGTGGTATTGTTGATAATGTTGAAGGATGTTGCAGGCGACAACGAGACATTCACAGGATTCAAAGCTGGTCTGAGAAGTGGCAGATGGAGTTCACCAGAATGAACGTAAAGTGATTCATTTTGGAACTTCGAATTTGTATGCTGAATACAGGGAGAAAGACTGAATTTTTGGGAGTGTGGAGGAACAGCGGGATCCTGGGGTCCACGGACACATGTTGCTGTACAAATGGATAGCTTTGTTAAGAAGGCTTATGGTGTTTTGGCTTTCATTAACAGAGGGATTAAGTTTCCGAGCAGCGAGGCTTTGCTGCAGCTCCACTAAAGCTTGGTTAGACCACACTAAGAATATTGCGTTCAGTTCTGGTCACCTCATCATCGGAAGAATGTAGATGTTATCGAGAGGGTGCAGCGGAGATTTTCCAGGGTGCTGCCTGGATTGGAGGGCTTGTCTTATGAAGGGAGGTTGAGTGATCTGGGGCGTTTCACTATTGAGAGAAGAAGGAAGAGAGGTGAATTGATAGAGGTGTGCAATGTAATGAGAGGAATACTTAGAGTAGAAAGCCAGAGACTTGTCCCGAGGACAGAAATGGCTATCACGTGGGGTCATATTTCGATGGTGATTTGAACAAGGCATCGGGTACATGTCAGATGTTATTTTTTTCGGCAGAGAGGGTTTGGCGCATGGAATGGATTGCCAGCGGTGGTATTAGAGTCAGAGACAATAGGAATATTTAAGGGACTGCTGCACAAGCACATTGATGGAAGTAAATTGGGGACGTGTAGTTTCGTTTGGTAGTAAATTAAGGCGGCACGGTGGCACAGTGGTTAGCTCTGCTGCCTTCTCCTAATTATGTCATTACTACCAAACAGTCCAAACAGAAAAGGCCGATGCATCCAGGAAAACTACACAGAAGCACAATACTTTTTTTTCCAATTACATCGTTTCGCTTCCATGTGGTCAGTATTCCTCTATTCCCCGCTGCTCATATATCTCTCAATATACCTCTGGATCTTTACGTTTGTACCTGCCTCCACATCCGTCTATGGAAAACAAAAAAGCCTCTCAAGTGTCGTTTAAACTTACCACTTTTATCCTTAAACCTGTCGAGCTAGTAAATGACGTTGCTAACCTGTGTGTTTCAGAAAATCACTGACTATCCATTCCCTTCGCGTAAATAATAACTATGTTGTCTTCTTTCAGTTTGACATTCATCGTTCGACATTCAAGAGAAGCAAACCAAGGTTGCCCAATCTTACTTCATTATGAATACCTGCAAACCAGATAACATCCTGGTAAAATGTTTCTATACTCTGTCCAAGGCGTCGTCTAAATATCGCCAAACTAATATTGTATCCAGTTCCAATATGATTTGCTAATTCAGCACTCGATACCTGGACTGATTAACTAATGATGTCGCATACCCTCTTGTCAACCTTATCAAATTGTGCTCCCAAATTCAAAGAACTGTGGACCTTCCCGCCTCGACCCCTCGGAATTTAATAAGGATTCTGCTGTACAGTTTATTTACCAGTCTTCGCCTTTTTCTCCTTATTTTTAAACTTCATTTAATTTTACCCAATCCAGTAAAGTTTATGTCATTATGCATAGGGTGTTACTTTATACATTTATCAACACAAATAAAGTTGCCGAAAAGAATTTCAGGTGACGAATAGGAAAAATGATGCCCAACGTCAAGGCGTACAATGGGGAGGAGAACGTGAGGACAACAGATACCAGAGCTTAGATTTACAATGGCATACAAGTTTTCTAAAGCACGAATCCACCTATTAGAGTCATACGACTGAGCTTGGCAGTACAGGGCAATCAAAACGGCGGAATCAACTATTCTTCTTACTTGTTGCTGGTCGCTCAAGTGCGGACTTAGTTGAAGAGTGGGATTTACCGAGGAGCGTGAGCAGTGACGAAATCAGAGTTCTCCTGAGTCTGGTGATTTTCAAAGGAAAGATATCGGATGCAGTTGAACCGAATTATCCTACTGTCAGATGGGGGAGATAAGGGATCAATCAAATGCCTCTGACTACTATCGCTGCAGCAGGCGTGTCCGTTTGCAGATTCTCTCAAGATGGTTGAACCAGCAGATGCATATGCTGAGGGGCAGACGAGCCGCAGACAGCGTGACAGATAATATCTTCAAAGAAGTGTTCACATCAACAGTTAAATACGTTCCAATATTATTTCATTTGCGGGACTTGGGCGTCCTTGTCTGGCCAGCATTTATTGCCCATCCCTCCGTGCTCTATGGAGGGTGGTGTGGGTTGTCGTTTTGAAACGCTGCACTCCATAAGCTTTCGGTTTGCCAACAATGCTATGAGGCAGCGAATTCCTGGGTGACTGTTAGAAGAAGTAGGCAGGGAATATAGGTGTCATCCTGCTCTCAGTCAGGTAAAGCGTTTTGGACACCACCAGGTAAAGATTGCCTCCCAGGGGAAAATAGCAGCAATAGCCAGTTTTGGGTAACTGCAACTGGCTCTGTCGTAAAGTCGACTGAGAAAGTATAAGCAAGCAATTGTTACAGGTGAATGACGTGGGCAGAAACAGGCATGTATGTGGGCTTGAGTGAGACTTCAGGATGATGTGTTGTTTCTCTGGTGCCAGTTTTAAAAATTCCCACATTGATTTTTGCAATTTCTCAAAAGGGAGCTTTAGCAACCAATGGCCATTGCACACATTGGTCTAAATAATGTAGGTAGATCATTACGATTGGGGATGACTGGCTTCCACTCTCCAGCTGAGTCCATACGTGGCTGCACAGAATTTCACAGTTCTGTTACACTTCGGATCGTCACGCCACGTAATGGCTGTGGCATTTGTGTGGCAGTGTATTATGAAGACTGTTGTAACCTGGCTTCCACTCCCACCAGTAGTCACTACCGAAGTGTTTGATGCCTGTTTGGATGCACTTCTTCCACTTTGTTTCGTCTTGGAACGAGCGTTCTTAAGTGTCTATGGGAATACCACACTTCACCAGTGAGACCTTAAGAGTATAATTGAAGCGTTTCCTCTGTTCATCTGTGTCACTGCTGTTGTTCTGAACCCAAAAATATACACCAATTGAGGAGTCCAGTGTCGGTCATGTGGATGAGGTTTCCATACATTTGTAGCTGATCAAGAGTGATCAGTGCCTGGATGCTGGCGAAAATGGCCTCGCCGAGGACACTGGTGTTCTTGTGGCGTTCTTCCCAGCGTATTCACTGGATCTTAATCAGACAGCATCGGTAGTTCTGCTCCAGCACTTTCTCATGTCTGTTTTAAGTAGTCTACATCTCAGAACCATATGAGACACTGGAAACAACCATAGCTCTGCGAATAATGATCTTGCTGTCGGATCTGATGTTGGTGTTCAGCAATGATATTACCTTGACTGGCACTGTTTCAAGCAAGAAATTGGTCGGTATTGGAGCTATTTGAAGTTGCAAACACTTTCATGTCATCGGGAACAGGCGAGGGATGGTGACAAACTTCCTGGTGCAAACAACGTGGTGAAAGATCTTGCTTCCCGTTTGACATTATTGAAGGCCTTTGCAAAATTAAGTAGATTATTTTCTCTGCAGATCTCTTGTGGCTGGCTGATGATGCTATTCATGACCGTATCCATGTCACGTCGACAACCAGTGCCATTAGCTGCAGTTGCAGATGATGTGCGCGGTCCAGGGGACGCCTTAATGAAGTTTGACCACGACCAATAACCCAGGAGTTGCCCGTCATGAAAGAGATCCAGAACCACCCATGCATGAATGCAGACTTCAATTGCCTGAGGAAACGACTGATTGAGGACACCAACATCAGAATCCGGCAGCAAGATCATTATTTGCAGAGCTCTGGCCACATTTCAGAGACTAACTAATAAGGTCACTGCCGGATTACCCAAATGTGTTGAGTACATTGATGACGTCGTAATTATTAGTCACTCATGGAACGAATTCTTGTTCTCAGTCATTGTGCCGAATTTTATTAGTGTAGCTGCTCCACTCGCTAAATTACTAAAGAAAGGCAAGACGTTTCAGTGAACAGCGGATTGTCAGGAGGCCTTTGACAGCCTGAAAACTGCGTTGACAGCTGCCATGGTATTAGCCACATCTGATGAAACAAATAGATGCCAGTGATGTGAGTATGAGTGCTTTGTTGCCGCAGGAAGATGATGAGAAGTTAGAAGGATCTACTGGGTATTTCACCACAAAGATTTAATGCTCATCAGCAAAATATTCGATGGTTGACCAAGAGACTTTAAGCTTGCTAATGGCACGATAACAGTGTTTATAGTAACAGCAATGCAACTGAGACAATAGTACACACTGATCAAAACACATTGAAATTTGTGGAGAAATTTAAGGACAATAATTACAGAGTGTTTAGCTGGAGTTTGTTATTTCATCCAATCAATTTCAATATTATGCATGCGGCAGGTCGTGAGAAACGTGACTGCTGATCCATTGTCAAGACTCGAGTGAGAATCAGAGACGTTCAGTGGTGGGAGTATCACAGACTGAATCTGAATGTATTTGTGCATGCTTGCGTTTGTATAGTCAGTGTAATGTATATGTGTATATTAGAGCACTCACCAATTTTGAAGGGGTTTTAAAAGTGAAGCCAGCTTAGGATATGTCTGTTGTTCCTGACTTATGTGAGTAAACCTTACCTTCGGACATGAATGGTTTTCGAAGATCTGGCACTTCCTCCTGACATAATGTCGACGACTTTATTGCAGTGAAAACTTTTTAACTTCAATTTCCACGTCATGGGTTTCCATCCCACTTGGTCGTAAGCTATTTTGAGTATCTTAACCGAAATCTATTGTTCCCTTACCACGTGAGGATTTCTCTTTTCCCAATTTCCTATCCCTCACAAACTGATTTTTTGTTGGAAGCCAAAATTTGATGTTTGATCCAGCTCAGAATTATCTGCCATTTCACCTGCTAATCTTCGTTTTTTTTTAACTCTCTGCTATTCCGCATGAGTTGCCATTACGTCAGGAAGTGAATTTTCGAATTCTTCCACAATAATTATGTAAGAGCGTCATATGTTTGCTCTATTTTATTGCCCTTGCCCAATTTGCAACATTGTTTTGCTTCACCTTTGGAAATTATGTCGCTCCCGCAGCATGACCCGCCCCCCCCCCCCCCGAACAGTGCCGTGCTCCCTTATCACTCACTCTCTGACAGTGCAGCTCTCCATCAGAACTGAGATTCCAACAATGCAGTTCCCCCACAGCAGTGCCACTCCCCCCAACCCCCAAGCTTTCTCAGCAGTTGCCCTCCAAGTGAGAAACACTCCACCCATTATACACTTGGTGAGATCCTTTCTAGAAAGCTATGTGTGGTTGTTTCTTCCAGATCTGGAGAAGGATGTTATGGCAATGTAACCAGTACCACGAAGTGTTACCAGAATGATTCATTGTATCGCAGAACTGATAAGTGAAGAGACATTTGACTAGTTAGGACTCGCTTCACCGGCTTTCATAGGAATGATCGATCCGAATCTTATGAAATTTTATTGGGACACAGAAGAGGAAAGGAAGTGTGTTACGAATGATGAACAATCCAAAATCAGGAGGTAAATGTCTAAGGATATTTGGCGAAGTATTTGGCACTGAGATAATGAGAAATATTTTGACTAAAAATGTGGTCTGCCTGTGGAATTCTCTGTCAGACAAAACATTAGAAGCCGATATATTAAACGTATTTTAAATTTAAATAAATGATTTAGGTAACCTATTTTAGGAGATTGAGATCAAAGGGCGTAGGTGAGATACTAGGAAAAAGAGATTGAGATGGATTGACAGCCATGGTCTAGTTGAATTTCGCAACTTCTGGAAGGTTTGAGTAGCCTCCTTCTGCCTATAATTTCAATGTTTTTACATTTGTGGACGATGACAACAGAGGTGGGAGATGATTGGCTTTAACGGAACGTGACTACATTCTTTGAACTTACAGACAGTGTAGAGACTTCAAAGGATTTCCACTAACCAGCAATGACTGACGTCACGCTGAACGTCCATGAAATGTGTTCAATCTCAACTCATCTCTCCAGTGCAATTCTCCTCATCTTCAGACAACGTTTTCCAATTGCACGTGGATCTGAAAGCTCCTTCTGGATATTATCCGACAATCAATGACTTGTATCTGCATGGGATTGATAGCTTGGCCAATGACATTTTGCATCTGTTTGTTAGGGAAGGTGAGCGGCGAATTGAGACATGGGAACTGATCTAAAGTGGTTATAAATTTTCTTTGCTTTATTCTGATCTGCCCGCACGCGATGTATTCCTGAGATTGTGTCTCTGCCAGCGTAAATGTATATTGCGCAATGACTGTACTGACCCGAGACATGCGCGAGTTTCAAGTATTAGATTCAGGATACTGTGACAAAAATTGCCATTTGTCAATGTCTTCAGTGGTTTGCTGATCTCATTCGGTATGAAGAAAATTGACTATATATGTACCATTTCATATATAAGCAACTCAGAAGTCTCCGATGGATCATCCTCTGGACACTAACTACTGAACACTGTGCATGCAGCTTTATCCTGGGCTCCAGCGCTGATGTAACAATCAGGGATATTGTCTGTGACCTGCATGTTTGGCGAAATGTCGCAACTGTTCATGGTTAATCTGATAGCATAAAAAAATCTCTTCAATGTGGATGGACTGCAAATACTTAATGGATGGCAACGATTGTGTGATCACTTGATCACCTCCCTGGATGATCGCACTTCCGTGCAGCTTCAGCAGCAAGATTCCACACCTTCATGAATCCCGAGTGCATTGTTATAAATGTTGGGTCAAAAGTTTTTTTATTGTTGTTTAGAAATGACAGGGTGGAAACTGAAACTGCTCCCTCTGAGGTAAAGGTCAATAGCGGCCTCTGTGGGCTATCTTATTATGTCACCAATGCCTTCTC
>NC_057758.1:5904149-5913234 GCF_004010195.1 Chiloscyllium plagiosum
GACATGCACGCGAATTCCTAGAAGCATGGCATTCCAGCCTGAATTATATTAACAAACACATTGATTTGGATCCCACTTACCACCAACTGCGAAAAAGAACCGGAAGTGACATCACCATATGAAATGACGCCACCACAGGACATAGCATCACCAACCCAAGGGAACTCAACATATAGATAGAAATCGAGCTACACCACCAGTGCTTCGTCCGGAGGCTCACTGATGATGTTACCTCATATGGTGGTGAATCATCTGAAAATGAAACTTCCATCTCAGCCACCAAACCTACATCCACAGATCAATAATGATTAATTGTGAACAGTTAATTCGATAGGACAACGACCAAATGAATAAAGTGGAAGTGTATATAAGAAGCAGGCAGAATGCGAAAACAGCTTATTTTGACAGAAGGATGGCTGTGTGATACAACTGCATGTTACTGTGGGAATTGTCCTGCTTTGCCATTACACAGAGCCTCTTTTTACAATGGAATGTCCGGGAATTTAGTTTGTGACTTGCTGATTGCTCACAATGAATTGTCACCTCCCATCTGTTGATAATGCGGCATTAAGCGATAGAAATATCATTAAACGCTTATGGGTAGTGATTTGATTAAATTTTGTTCAGAGATGCAATTTACTCTGAAGATGGCATGGCACAAAAAAGCTTTTACCATTCTTTAGACCAAATCTCAAATATGTGCGGGTCTTCCTGCATTTGGACATTGAGTCGTTCAGCAAAAATGTGCTAATAAAAAGCTCTGTGGTTCACCAGCGGTTCTGACTTCACTTGCGAAATGAAACCACTCAGGCTTGGCTGATGCCCATAAATATTCCATTCTGTAATGACTCGAAAGATCAACACTGAATGATAAATTCCAAGGCGGAGTTGTGCTATCTTTGCAAATATCTGCTACATAACATTTTATCCCAATTGACATTCGCCGGATCTTTTGATGTGGAGTTTGTGCGGTGCTCCCTCAATGCTGATCCCAGATACTGTGGAGCCACCACAGTATTGACTCTTTCTACAATGCGACATTCCCTCAGTACTGACCCTCCGACAGTGTAGTCCTCTTTGAGGAAATCCTGCCTGGATGGCGCTCGATGAGCACTGACTCTCCATGCGTGTGAGACTCCCTGAGCAATGACCATCCAAGAACATCCGCTCCGAAAGGACTGACCCGCCGACAATGCAGGGAGCCCTCAACACCAAGCCCCAGATTGAACATTCCCCTCCTGCGGTAACAGATTGAAGTGTGATGGTCCCTCAATAGCGACGCTATGACAATAAGTGCCTCATCTTGTATGGAACACGCGATTCTTCCTCAGCACTGACGCACTGACAACATCCTTTAGCTTGTGTTTGACCATGTGGTGGTATCATTCTTCTTTAGGACTATCTGCGGGAATGCAGTGATCCCTCAGTACTGACCGAGATTATGAAACGTAGCTTTGTAATTAGCTTCGAGCACTTTATACACGACGTTTCTCATATTGGACAGAATTTGAAAATGATTGCTCCTCAGAGATAAGTGTTAGGAGCCTAGCATTTTCTGATTTAAATAAACGATTTGGAGATGTGTGAGAGGGCAAAATTTCGAAATTTTGAAATGATAATGAGCAAAAGGCGAATCGTGAATTATGACTATGCAGCTGAGAGACATTGGTAAATTGTTCAAATAGGCAGAGACCTGGCGGATTAATTTAAATGCAGAGAAATGTGAGGTAATGTACTTTGCTGGAAAAAAGATGGAGATACAAACATGCTCAAAGTTACAAATTTGAGGGCAGTACAGGACCAGAGGGACCTCGCCTTTCGTGAACATCGTTCCATAAAGATGGCCCAGTAGTTTGGAACTGTTAGCATGACGGATTAAAATATCACTGCATTCCTTTTTCTCACTGTACGGATTTTTATTTTTTGTTTCTCTCGGAGCACATGGCGATTAGCTCAACCCTTATTTCTACCAGCTGATGAATGAGAAAGAAAACAGCAACAATTTAACGAAAGGAGTTCGAGGTAGTCTTCAAGGTTAAGGCTGCTGACTGGCATGCTCAGGGGGTACTTCTGTTCCAATGATCCTGCAATGCAGTGAGGTAGAAATTCAGGACCAGAACTCAGAGTTTAATTCCCACCTTAGTCAGTAATGGTGAGTGACATTTGGTGACGGATCCACAAATAACTTGAGAAAGAAGATGGTAACAAGGATTTATCATTTCTCTATTCACAACTGGCACAGTCAGTTGCCTGGCCCTTTAGCACGCTGAAGGTGGAGGCAATGCCCACCGTAGCTGAGTTATAATTAAACAATGAACCTTCTGTTTGTACATGTAGTACCCACTCTCGAAGTCCTGTGCCTCACATTCAAACTGGGTAGTGATCGGTGTTGGCTGGTAATAACATTTATTTTGCTATTCATGTTATTGTAGGTCACAGAGGGCTTCAGTGCTGGTAGACACAAGCAACTAAGTATGACGGTAGGAGATGAGCATATACTGCAATGTGAAAAGAGAATGCAAAGAATGCTGGAAAAAAATATCTAAGCTGGTCTGGCAGCGTCCCAGGTGAAAGAGAAAAACGTCACATTTCTAGTTCCATTTCGGAAGTAATTCTCACGAAAGACAGGTTAGCATGAAACGTGAATGCTGGTTTTTATCTCTCTTGATCTCTCTCCATAGATTCTCCCAGAGCTGCCCAGTTTCTCCATTGGCGTTTGCTTCACATTTCCAAAATATTTACCAAAAATATCCAGTCTTTAGTGTATTGGTATATGCAAGGAATTGATTAAAATGGAAGGGATGGAGAAAGAATGAGGCTGCTATTCCATAATGCTGGCCTACGTTAATAGGCTTTATTACATCTTCGTTTCATTAGCCCTTCTGTACCTCTGAAATCAGTCGCTACCGGAAAGCACTTCTAGACATGTCTGCTCCTCAGGATCTGGAGTTCCTGAACATGATGAGAGCTTTCGTAAGTGGATTTGCTCTCAGCAGTCACATTTCATGCTGAATTCCTCCTATCGTCGTTCCTGCTGTACTTCAAACCACACTTGACATGGCTCTGTGCTCTTGAGTTCAATATCTGAATATTTATCATTGACTAATCAAATTTCTTTTCTGTGTTTAATATGTGAGCAATAGCAGGATGTTTTGTTGTTTTCTGTTTCTGTCTATAAGATCGCAAGAGGCAGAGGGAGAATGAGGCCATTCAGCCGATCGAGTGTTCTCCAACGTTGAAATAGGTGGTGTTTGATCTGATCATTCTTAACACTACTTCCTTTTCTTTACCCAAGATTCTTAGTCCCCGTATTAATTGAACACCGACTTAAATGAACCAGCTGCATTGTCTTCTGCGGTAATGAACACCGCACTCACCTCTAACTGAAGAAATCCATCCACATCTCTCTCTCAAATGAATAACTTATTTACACGAAGATGATACCCTCTAACCCAAACTCCCCTCAAAGGGCAAACAACCTCTGCACTTTTACATTGCCAAGTCCATTAGGAATATTGTGCGTTTCAAGTCTAAACTCCAATGACACCAGGCTGAACACTATTCAACCTCATCTCATTTGACAGTCCCTCTCCACCTGGGATCATCCCAAGTGAACCTTCTTTGTTCTGCCTCCATGCCAGTGTCTGGATGGCATGTACTTCATTGTTACGTGGCAGGGCTTTGGTCTCTACATAACGGGCGGCGGAGGAGAGTCAATTTGAAGGAGAGTGCCCCACACTCCTGCCACTCCGTGTAGCTTAGGTCACTATGACTGACTGTTTCAGAAGTAAAGTTATGTGCATCATTGAAGGGTGCATTCAAGAGGAAGAATGGACGGTTATGAGGGTTAACTATGCAGGCAGGACTGGGAGGGGAAGGCAGGAGAATGATTCAAGGGAATCGAACTGGAATGCGGGCACAACTGGCCAATCCACCTCTATCTATGGCACAAGATTCTGTCATTCTAAATATAATTCTCTCTCTTATCCTATGTTTACCCTTAAACTGTGGCAATGACAACAGAAGCACCAGACTGAGAGTGTGTGCAGAGAATTAGGTTGATGCAACGGGAAGTGCATCAAACGCTCGTGAGATCCCACTGGGGAAAGTGACCAGCAAGAAACTGCGCTTGCAGCGAAATGCAGTTTCTCCTCGATTGTGTCGCTGCCAATGAGATGCTCGAACTCAGTTTTCTGTATTGGTGTGAATTAAACTCCTTGGATTCATCGTAAATTCTGTTCTATTTTCATATCTCATGGAGAAACTCACATATTCACACAGCAACGGAAGATGCTCTTCAGCCCATCACGTCCTTATTCTGAAATGATGACCATCTGGTCAGATTCTCCCACAAGTGAAAACAACCTCTCTGCATGGACCTTATCAAGTCTCCTCAGAGTCTTGCATTTTTCAATAAGGATTCATCTCATTCACCTAACCGCTATTCAGCATAGGCCCAAACCAACTTAACCTTTCCACTTGTAGCTTTCAAGTCCCTCAGAATCTTTCATGTTTCAATAAAGTGCTGTCTTATTCTTAAAAACTCCAATGAGTTCAGGCCCAAATGCAACTCATCTTCGTAAGAGGAGACAGAGATCCAATCTTGTGATCTGGTTGGCGCCCGTCATGAGGTCGGAAGTGCTGGTGTTCGCCAATTATTGTACGATGTTCAGCACCATCCCTGACTCCTCAGTTACTGAAGCAGTCCATATTCAACGCAAAACAATCTGGACAGTACACAGGCTTGAGCTGACAGGTGGCAAGAGAAAATCGCCGTGCACAAATGCCAGGAAATAAGCTCCTCCAATAAGAAAGAAAGTGAGGAATGCAGATACTGGAGATCAGAGTCAAGTAGTGTAATCATGGAAAAGCATAGCATATGAGGCCGCAAACGAAGAACAGAAATGTCCGACGTTTCAGGCATAAGTCCTTCATCAGGAATGTCTCATTCAAGATCAAGATTTTTTCCTTGAACATTGACGCTCCTACTTCTCTGAAGCTGCTTGACCTGCTGTAATTTTCCAGTGCCACACTTCTGATCTTCAATCAGAGACAATGTAATCACTGCTCCTTGAAATTCAATGTTGAACTTCCAACATTATTTGTTATTTTTGGTATTTTGTTGTAAGAAAGACATTCGTAATGAACTTTCAATTATATTTCCTTACTTGTCTTCTTTATATATAAGATGTTGTAATTAGATACCGCTGGATCTAAGATGGCGCTGGAAATTGTGACATTATACACTTCTCACTTTGCTTCTCTATGAACACGCTTGGCAACAAATTCCAATTATAAATCGCGTATACTTTCTAATTCTAGTTTCCCCCAACTGCGTTTGGGGAAGTGAGCTCATCAGACTCACAATCCTCTGAAAGAAGCAGTAATTTCTCATCTCAGTTTTTAAACTACATCTATTGACTCTGTATCTTGGTTGAAACTAAACCACGAAAAAGGAATCATCTGTTCAATGTCCACTTTATCAGTTCCCTTTGTACTAAAAGTATCTCAAACAGATTACGACTCATTCTTCTGAACTCCATCATGAGGTTCTATTTCAAGCCCAAACTACTTACACTCCTTTAATTACAGCCTTCCCAAGTGTGGAAGCAACCTGGTGAGTCGCCTCTGAACTGTGTCCAGTGCCACTACATCTTTCCTCTAAAAAACTAACCGAACTTGGACACACAACTCCAACTGTGGTCTCAAGAAGTATTTATAATTGTAATGACAATTTTGTCTTTATATAAATCAGTCTGTTTGCAGTAAAAGCCAGGATTCAATTTTCCTTTCTTATTATATTCTGCATTATGTCACAGTGGTTCAGGAGGCCCGCAATTCAAGGACCCCAGGTACTTCTTAGGAATCACTAACTGAACGAAATTAAACAGGACGAGTCCATGGAGGAGTTCGAAATCATATATAGTTATATGTCAGCGAGGGGCACCATGAAGGTGTGAAATAAGAAGTGACAAAGAAGGCATCCTATCGGGGCGAGGTGTGTAGGAGTTTCATACTTGGAGTAAACCATTAAAGAAGATGTTAAACTGCATAGACCCAATTTCAGAAAAGGTACAAACATGAGAGTGACACCTTTGCGTCTGGAAGGGTTTTGGATCATCACACAAGCATGATGGTACGACACATAGCCGCCAGTATCTGATATAGAATCAGGATAGACCTAAGAGACAGAATGAAGGTTCCTGCATAAGTTCCGACTCATAAAGTTGAATCTCTTGTTCCTCAGATCTACATGACCTGCTGCGCCTTTATCCAGCAACATGTTTTACAGATTTACAGACAGAATCGCTTGATACTGCTTCAACGAAAGATTCTGTAGGTTGCTAATTGGGTATGACCTGAGCTTTAATGCAGTGCGATTCAAGCTTTCCTGCATCGTCATCAATGATGGTCTGTAAGAGTACCAGGAAGCCAAAGAGAGGAGGCAGTGTGTTTCTCAAACTCCACTCTGAACGCGTCGGAGTCTTAGTGACTGCTGTGGCGAGACAAACTATCCATATGTGAACAGAAAGAGATTTCTGCCATCGATAAATTGTCGTGTATGTAAGGGAATTGTTCTAACTAAACTGACAGCGAAACCGAGAGGACGGACACTTCTGTTAAACATTCACCTCTGAAGAGGAACAGCCTTGCTTCTAGTCTCCATCCTGTCTGCCACTCTTCAGTGAGCTGCGGGAACTGAGGTGGCCTTGGGCATTGTCCAACACGTCACTCTCTTTTGGTGGGGACTGTAGTCAAACTCTTTGATATTCAACGTCAAAATTTCTTCAAATTGGTTCTTCAAACAGTACAGTGTACATTGTGCAGCAGGTGCACAATGAGCAAAGACAAACAAATCCTTAAAAAAGCCATAAACATCTACTAGGTCTAGAGCTGCTTCAGCTCTTTGGAATTTTAGTTTTGGCTGGAGGAGCTCAATTTAAGTAAAGCAGTTCATTGCATTTTGGTAAGCCAAGTTAGGGCAGGAACTACATTGGTGGTGGGACATCTGGGGGTTGTTGTTGAACAGGGTCAGGGATACAGTTCCTTGAAAATTATGTTACTGATAGACGGGGTGGTGATGAAAGTGTTTGACACGCGTTCACTTTAACATGCAGAGCGTGGAATTAATCCCTTTTCTTTGTTAATGGTTAGTAAATGCGGATTGGCCGCTGACTTCATAAAAAGAGTACCCGTGATCCAGTCAGCTCATTGTGACTTTGAGGAGCTCACAGAGAAAATGCAAAGAGCAATGTTTATTCTCCTGTGTTTTCTGATTCTGGCTGAGCCGATGATTGCTTCTGGTTCCGTGGTTGCGAGGCCTTTAAAACCAGGTGTGTGCTTATATCAATAGGC
Organism: Chiloscyllium plagiosum; assembly: GCF_004010195.1. Lineage (NCBI taxonomy): Eukaryota > Metazoa > Chordata > Chondrichthyes > Orectolobiformes > Hemiscylliidae > Chiloscyllium > Chiloscyllium plagiosum. The sequence goes on from NC_057758.1 coordinate 5,911,506, forward strand.
TTATGGAAGAGCAGGTAAAGGCCATTCATTTCTTCAAAACCTACGCCCTTTCATATCGATGACTGTAACATGGATATGACGGGCAGATTAGTAACAAATTGGATTCTATCAAACCAGTGCGAGGGGATGCATTTGGGGAGGCCCATCAAATCAAGATAACAGAGAAAGATTGTGAGGCCCCTGGGAAAGCACTGATGATCACAAGGAAACTGGTCTCCATATTCAGTGACTTCATAAGATATCCGGACAAGCAGATCAAGTCTTTAAGAAGGTTCATATGATAAATGCCTTTATTAGCTGCACTGCGACCTTCAAGAAACGTGATGCTGAAACAGCATAAATAATTGCTCAGTCTGGAGTGATTAAATCGTGTGTGGTTCGAGAATATACATCATATAAAATTTGTAATTTTACTGAAGAGGGTGTCGAGCGGTTGTGGGGATTTGTCTGAATATTGCCTGGACTGGGTATTGGATCGCGTATTGACAGACTCGGCTTTTTTTCCTTTTAGAGAAGGAGATTTAGAAGGGACGTGATCGAGATGTGCAAATTTATGCGAGGCAGAGATAGGGTAGACAGGAAAAATGCTTTACTCCTTCATTGGTGGAACAATGAATAGGAAGCATAAGATATAGGTAACAGGCAGCAAGTTTAAAGGAGATGTGAGGAAAAAAGCTTTCATTCAGAGAGTGGAGGGGTCAGAAAATCACTGCGTCTACGTTTGGGAGAGATAAAACCCTCAGGACATAAAGAAGGATTCAGATGTGCATTTGTGAAGCAAACTCATGTAACGAAAGTGGCCAAGTGCCGGAAAATTAGAGTTGAATAGTGATGCAGTTGGGACGATGTGTTGGGCCAAAAGGCCTTTTCCTTTGCTGTTGATCTCTGGACATTACTAACACGGCAGTGGGAAAAGTATTTTACACAATTCGGAGAGAAATAACAACCTGTCGCTTGGAAAGACACAGATTCACGGCCTGGGAGGCGTCGATTGTGGGGTGGTGATGGGGTTGTTGTAGGTGGGGTATGAAAGCTGCATTGTTTCGCTCAGAGACGATGGTGCCTAACTCCCGAAACCGACTATGTCAGGTCAGTTAGATAAGCTTTGAAAAGATGACATGCTGGATTTTTCTTATTGTGTTCTTCCCTGGACGAGGTTGTAGTCGAGAAAGTAAGGAATCAAAACTGAGTTCTGTTAAGATGTTGTTGTGGAATTCTGGTTAGTACATTACAGGGAGAGCATCATTGGTCTAGAGAGAGTCCAGAAGAGATGCACACAAATTGAATTTCATTCTGAATGGGGAACTCTGGAAACTGCAACAATGCACACCGGGTCCTGGAATGTTGAGCTAGAATGGGAGACTTTATCTTTCGACCAGCACAGAGGTTTTGGGATGAAAGTTCTCTCTGCTTGTGCCGTTGCTTTACTGTAATCCAATTCTTCTCTTCTCCTTACCCCTGGGTAGCAGGACAAAGGAAATATTGCAAAGCGTTCTGATTTGCATGTATATCAGTGATAGAAGGCATCAGGATTGGTCGTCTCGATGGCTGCATCAATAATGTCTCACTTTCTGTTGCCCAGGTTTGAACTCCTTTTGTGAAACGTACAACGCAGTGTGCAGAGAAAATCACTGTTGTCCAGGAGAAGTTCGCTTCACTGTGTTTTGCCCCAACGATTTCATTTGCTGTAAGAAGTAATGAGTGAGACATTGAGAATTGTCCCAAATTT
>NC_057758.1:5913734-5941329 GCF_004010195.1 Chiloscyllium plagiosum
ACAGTGCACAGCAAGAGGATGGAGTTCATACCGGGAGCTGAAGTGGAGGGCTTTGATCTTCTTAATGTGTTTCACAGTGAGGCTGGCTCCTCAATACTGACTGCTCTTAGTTGCTTTTCCTTTTAATTATCATGAGAGATTAGAGTTATAGACACATCGAGTCCTACAGCACGGAGACAAGCCCTTTGGCCCAAACTGGTCCATGCCGACCAAAATCTCCATCCACATTAACACCATTTCCCTGCACTTGGCCCATATCCTTCTAATTCTTTCCTATCCATGTGTTTGTCCAAATGCCTTTTAAATGTTGTTAATGTACCTGCCTCAACCACTTCCACTGGCAGCTCATTCCATGTGCATACCACCTTCTGTGTAAAAAAAGTGTCCCTCAGGTTCCCTTTTATTCTTTCTCCTCTAACCTTAAACTAATGCCCTCTAGTCCTCGATTCCCCAACCTTGGGAAAAAGACCGATTGCATTCTCCTACCCATGCTTCTCATGATCTTATACAGTTCTAGAAGGTCACCCCCTCAGTCTCCTAAGCTTGAAAGAAAAAAGTCTTAGCTTGTCCAACATCTTCCTACAACTCAGACCATCGAGTCCAGGCAACATCCTTGTAAGTTTCTTTTGCACTCTTTCCAGTTTAATAACATCCTTCCTTTAGTAAGGTGACCAAAACTGAACACAATGCTTCAAATATAGCCTCAAAAACGTCCTGTGTAAATGCAACATAACTTCCCAACATCTATACTCAATGCCCTGACTGATGAAGGGTAGTGTGCCCAAAAGCCTTCTTCACTGCCCTGTGATTCCACTTTCAGAGAACTGTGGCTTAGTTGGGTGGCACAGTGGCTCAGTGGTGAGCACTGCTACCTCACAGTGCAAGGGACCTCGGTTCGATTCCCACCTTGGGTGACTGTCTGTGTGGAGTTTACACATTCTCCCTCTGTGGGTTTCCTCCCACAGTCCAAAGATGTGTAGGTTAGGTGAATTGGCTATGCTAAATTGCCCATAGTGTTAGGTGCATTAGTCAGGTATAAATGTAGGGGGATAGGTCTGGCTGGGTTACTTTTTAGAGGGTCAGTGTAGACTAGTTGGGCCGAAGGGCCTGTTTCCATACTGTAGAGAATCTAATCTAAAAAAAACTGTGAACCCGAACTCCAAAATCTCTCTGTTCCATTACACTCCTTAAGGCCCTACCATTCACCATGAAATTCCTACCTTGATTTGACTTTCCAAAATGCAAGACCTCACCTTTATCTGTATTAGACTCCATTTGCCATTTCTCGGTCCACTTCCCCAGCTGATCAAGGTCCTGCTGCAATTTCTGATAACCTTCCTCACTGTCCACGATACCGCCTATTTTAGTGTCATCTGCAAACTTATTAATGATTCTCACCCAAATCATTGATATAGATAATAAACAGTAATGGTCCCAGCACCGAGCCCTAAGGCACTCCACTACTCACAGGCCTCCAGTCTGACAAGCATCCTTCCACTATTACCCTCTGCTTCCTACCATCAAGCCAACTGTGTATCCAGTTTGCCAGCTCATCTCAGACTCCATACGATCTAACCTTCCAATGCAGTCTACCACATGGAAACTTATCAAAGGCCTCACTGAAATCCATGTAGACTACATCTACCACCCTACTCTCATCAAAATTCCTGGTCACTTCATAAAAGAACTCTAATAAATTTGTGAGGCATGATCTTCCACTCTCAAAGCCATGCTGACTACTCCTAATCAAACCCTATCTTTCCAAATGTATGTATATCTTATCCCTCAGAATCTTCTCAAGTAGCTTACCTACCACAGATGTTAAGCTTACTGTCTATAGTTCCCAGACTTTTATTTTGCAGTCCTTCTTGAATGAGGGCACAACATTCACTACCCTCCAATCTTCCAGGATTTTACCTGTGGTTAACGATGATGCAAAAATATCAACCATGCCCCCCTCAATTTCTTCTCTAGCCCTCTTGCAGTGTCATGGATATACCTGGTCAAGACCAGGATATTTATCCAACTTCATGCATTCTAATACATCCAATACCTCCTCTATTGTGATATGGACTGTCCCCAAGATATTGCCACTAACTTCCCCAAGTTCCTAAGTCTTCATGTCTTTTTCCATGGTAAACACAGAGGAGAAATATTAATTGAGAACCTCGCCCATCTTCGATGGATCTACACATACATGTCCACTTTGGTCCTTGAGAGACCCTATTCTCTCTCTCATTATTCTTTTTCCTTTAATACACTTAAAGTACCTCTTTATCCATCTGATAGTCTCAGCCAAGGCCCCCTTTTCACCCTCCTGATTTCCTTCTTCACTAGACTCCTGTATTTCCTGTATGCCTCCAGGGATTCCCTTGATCTCAGCTGCCAGTAGCTGATCCATGCCTCCTTCTTTATTCTGGTCAAAGCCTCAAACCCTGTCATCCAGGATTCCCTAATCCTGCTAACCTGTCCATTCACCCTCACAGGAGCATACAGACCTTGAACTCTAGCTATTTCACTTTTAAAGGCCTCCCACTTGCCCAAGGTCCCTTTACCTGCAAACAAACTATTCCAATCAACAAGCTCCTGTCTAATTCCAACAAAATTCACCTTGACCTAATTTAGAACTTGAACTTATGACCAGTTTTGTCCCTCTCCATAACTATTTTAAAATTAATAGAATGATGGTCCTCTTGCAGGGTGTGGGAGTTAAGGGTCACCACGGGTGTCCTTGCTGTTTTCACCTGTAAGAAGTGCACCCAACACCAGTTCCTCACAGACCACGTTAGGGAACTGGAGCTGGAGCTGAAGAATTTCGGATCACTCGGGAGTGATAGGAGATTCAATTGTTACAGGAACAGATTGGAGATTTTGTGGTCTTGAGCGAGACCCCCGCATGGTATGGTGCCTCCCAGGTGCCAGGGTCAGGGATGTCTCTGATCAAGTCTACAGGATTGTTAAGGGGGAGGGAGAACAGTTAGAAGTCGTTGTACACATCAGTACCAATGACATAGGTAGGGAAAGGGATGAGGATCTGAAAAGAGAATATAGGTCATTAGGTTGGAAGCTAGAAGGCAGGACAAGCAGACTAGTAATCTTAGGATTGCTACCGGTACCACATGCTAGTGAGGCTAGGTACAGACAGCGAGTGCAGATGAGCATGTTGCTGCAGAGCTGGTGTGGAAGGGAGGGCTTCATTTATGAGGATCATTGGGATACCTTCTGGGGAAGGTGGGACCTGTACCATTGGTGCCCCACCACCTGAACTGGAGGGGCACAAATATCCTGGCAGGAGGTTTGTTAGAGCTCTTCAGAAGGGTTTAAACTAGATTGGCAGGGGGGTCAGAAACTAGGCTATGGATCAGATGATGGAGTAGTTAGCGAACATCCAGATACAGCATATAGAGAGTCTGTGAGGAGGGAGAGACAGTTGATGGGACAAGGTGCAGTAAGTGTGATGGGTTGAATTGTGTCTATTTTAATTCAAGAAGTGTCAGGAATAAGAGTGACAAACTCAGAGCATGGATCAGTACTTGGGGCTATAATGTTGTGTCCATTACAAAGACTTGGATATCACAGTGGCAGGAATGGTTGTTGGATGTATCAGGGTTTAAATGTTTCAAAAGGAAGAGGGGTGGAGGTCAAAGTGATGGAGGAGTGACATTGTTAATCAGGGATAGTATCACAGCTGCAGAAAGGGAGATCGTCAAGGAAGGTTTGTCTACAGAGTCAGTATGGGTGGAATTCAGGAACAGGAAAGTTGCAGTCACTTTACTGAGAGTTTTCTACAGACCCCCCAAAGCAACCACGACATGGAGGAGAAGATTGGGAGGCAGATTTGGAAAAGGTGCACAAGTCACAGGGTTATTGTCATGGGTACCTTTAACTTCCCTCATACTGACTGGAACATCCTTAGTTCAAACAGTTTGGATGGAGCAGTTTTTGTCAAGTGTGTCCAGGAAGTGTTCCTGATGCAATATGCTGATAGGAGGGGAGGCCATTTTGGATTTGGTGCTTGCAATGAACCATGTTAGGTATCAGATCTCTCTGTGGGACAGCATTTTGGTGATAGTGATCACAACTCACTGACCTTGACTGTAGTCATGGAGAGGAATAGGAACAGATGATATAGGAAAGTGTTTAATTGAGGAAAGGGAATTAGAATGCTATTAGGCAGGAACTGGGGACGCTAAATTGGGAATAGATATTCTCAGGGAAATTCATGACAGAAATGTGGGGGCTGTTTAGGAAGCACTTGTTGATACTGCTGGAGAGGTTTGTCCTGCTGAGGCAAGGAAGGGCTGGGAGGTTGAAGGAACCATGGATGAAAATGGATGTGGAACATATAATCAAGAGGAAGAAGAAAGCTTACTTAAGGCTGAGGAGACAAGGAGCGGACAAGGCTTTAGAGGGTTACAAGGTAGTCAGGAAGAAACTGAAGAATGGAATTAGGAGAGCTGGAATGGGGCAGGAAAGAGCTTTAGTGGGTAGGATTAAGGAAAACCCTAAGGTGCTCTACACTTACATGAGGAACAAGAGGATGGCCAGAGTGAAGGTAGGGATGACCAGGGATAGTGGAGGGAACTTGCACCTGGAGTCAAAGGATGTAGGGGAGGTCCTTAATGAATACTTTGCTCCAGTATTCATTACTGAGAGGGACCTTGTCGTTTCTGAGGACAGCGTGAAACAGACTAAAATACTAGAACTGGTTGATGTTAGGAAGGAGGATGTACTGAAAAGTTTGAAAAACATAAGGATAGACAAATTCCCTGGGCCAGACAGGAGATAATCTAGGTTACTACGGGAAGTGAAGGTAGAGATTGCTGCACCTTTGGCGATGATCTTTGCATCCTCACTGTCCACTGGAGTCATGCCAGATGTTTGGAGGGTGGCAAATGTTATTCCACTCTTCAAGAAAGGTAATAGGGATAATCCTAGGAATTACAGACCAGTCAGTCTTACGTCAGTAGTGGGCAAAGTATTGGGGAGGCTTCTGAGAGACAGGATTTATGATTACTTGGAAAAGCATAGTTTGATTAGAGATAGTCAGCATAGCTTTGTAAGGAGCAGGTCATGCCTCACAAACCCTATTGAATTCTTTGAGGGCGCAACAAAACACATTGATGAAGATAGAGCAGTGGATGTGGTGTACATGGATGTTAGCAAGGTATTTGATTAGGTTCCCCATGATAGGCTCATTCAAAATGTAAGGAGGTAGGGATATAGGGAAATCTGGCTGTCTGGATACAAAATTGGCTCACCCATAGAAGACAGAGGGTGATAGTAGATGGAAAATATTCAGCCTGGAGCTCGGTGACTGGTGGTGTTACACAGGGATCTATTCTGGGGCCTCTGCTCTTTGTGATTTTGATAAGTACTTGGATTAGAAAGTGGAAGGGTGTGTTATAAAGTTTAGGCAAAGGTGAGGACTGCAGATGCTGGAAACCAGAGGTTAGATCAGAGTGGTGCTGGAAAAGCACAGCAGGTCAGGCAGCATCCGAGGAGCAGGAAAATTGACGTTTTGGGCAAAAGACCTTCATCAGGAATGGAGGCAGGGAGCTTCTGGGGTGGAGAGATAAATGGGAGAGGTGTGGGGCTGGGGAGAAGGTAGCAAAGAGTACAATAGGTGAATGGAGGTGGGGATGGAGTTGATAGGTCAGAGAGGAGGGTGGGGGATGGTAGCAAATAATACAGTAGGTGAATGGGGGTGGGGATGGAGGTGATAAGTCAAAGGGGAGGGTGGAACTTCCCACCTCTCAGCTCCACCCTCGCCTCTGACCTATCAACTCCATCCCCACCCCCATTCACCTACCGTGTTAGAAAGTTTGTCAATAACACAAAGGTTAGTGGAGTGGTGGATAGTGTGGAGGGCTGTTATAGTTTGCAAAAGGACATTGACAGAATACAGAACTGAGTTGATAAGTGGCAGATGGAGTTTAACCTGGAAAAGTGTGAAACGATTCATTTTGGAAGGTCAAATTTGAATGCAGATTACAGGGTTAAAGGCAGAATTCTTTGCAGTGTGGAGGAACAGAGGGATCTTGGGGTCCACATCCATAGATCTCTCAAAGTTGCCACCCAAGTTGATAGGGTTTTTAAGAAGGCATATGGTGTGTTGGCTTTCATTAACAGGAGGATTGAGTTTAAGAGCTGCGAGGTTATGCTGCAGCTCAATAAAGCCCTGGTTAAACCACACTTGGAATATTGCGTTAAGTTCTGGTTGCTTCATTATAGGAAAAATATGGAAGCTTTCAAGAGTGTGCAGAGGAGATTTACCAGGATGCTGCCTGGACTGGAGGGCATGTTTTATGAAGAAAGGTTGAGGGAGTTCGGGCTTTCTCATTGGAGTGAAGAAGGATGAGAGGTGACTTGATAGAGGCGTACAAGATGATAGCTTAAAAATGTGTTGCTGGAAAAACGCAGCAGGTCAGGCAGCATCAAAGGAGAAGGAGAATCGACGTTTCGAGCATAAGCCCTTCTTCAGGAATCTTCAAGCCCAACACATTTTTAAGCTCTGATCTCCAGCATCTGCAGTCCTCACTTTCTCCACGTACAAGATGATGACAGGCATAGATAGAGTGGATAGCCAGAACCTTTTTCCCAGGGCAGAAAGTGCATAATTTTAAGGTGGTTGGAGGAAGGTTTAGGGGAGATGTCAGAGTTAAATTCTTTACACAGAGAATGGTGGGGGCGTGGAATGCACTGCCAGCGGTGGTAGTAGAGTCAGATACATTAGGGACATTTAAGCAACTCTTGAATACGTAAATGGAGGATAATACAATGTAGAGTATATAGGTTAGTCTGATCTTATAATATGATAAAAGGCCAGCACAGCATTGAGAGCTGAAGGGTCCATATTGTGCTGGACAGTTCTATGTTCTATGTTCTGTGTTCTATGGTCACTGGTCCCAAAGTGCTCCCCCAATGACACCTCCATCAACTGTCCTGCCCTATTTCCCAAGAGTATGTCATGTTTTGCCCCCTCCCCTGGCAGAGACTCAATACACTGTTTGAGGAAACGTTCCTGAATGCACTTAACAAATTCCAGCCCATCTAAGCTCTTAACGTTCTGGCAGTCCCAGTCTATGTTAGGAAAATTGAAATCCCTTACTATGACAACCCTTTGCTCATGCAGGTCTCTCCATCTCCCTGCATATTTGTTCATCTAATTCCCATTGACTTTTTGGGAGCCTGTAGTTCAACCCCAATAAGGTCACCATGCCCTTCTGATTTCTTAGCTCCATTCACAAAGCCTCACTGGATGACCCTTCAGTTATTTATTTTCTGACTACTGCCATGATACTCACCTTAATCAAAAATGCAACTCCCCCTCCCCTTCTTCCATCACCTCTGTGCTGCCAGTCCTGTCCCTCCCTGAACAATGTTTCTCTAATGGCTATAATATCCCAGTCCCACATACCTATCCATGCCCTGTGTCATTGGCCTTACCTGTCAGCCCTCTTGCATTGAAATAAATGCAATTTAATTCAACAGGTATTCCTTGCTCCCTGCCACATTCCTGCCTGATCTGTCTCTTCAACTTACTATTTCTGATTACTCTATCTCCTTTGAGCCTCGCACTTGCCTCCCTGCTGTTGAGGCTCCCACCCACCTGCTAATCTACTTTAAACCCTCCCTTGTAGCACTAGACTCTGACCACAGCAGAAAGCCCCAGTGTAAAAAATAACTGCAAAGTCTGTCAGAGCGCAAGGTTGCAACTTCACCAAGAGAGGAAGTGAAAGAAAGAGCTCGGAGCAGCTGGACGTTTGTTACTGAGACGAGAAAAAACTGTGAACCGTCTGCACTCCCTGGAATCTGACAGCACAGGAGGATGGCCATTCAGTCCATCATGGCTGTGAATGACCCAAATAGTCCCACTGCCCCTCTCTCTTCACATCACCAAGCAGGTCTTTCCTTCTCAACTCGAATTCCAATTCCCTCTTATTGACCTGGGTCCACAGCACAAGACTCCCCTAACCTGGGCTCCCAATTAACATCTCATTCACTCATTGGGAAACAAACTGCCTGGCCTGGGAAATGGAGCTCAGGACACTGAACAGTCCCTCCCCCCCTGCTGAGGTACACTTCATGCTGGGGGTCAGTTTCACGGAGTCTGAAAGTACATTCCAAATTCACCCAAATTCCCATTCTGTGTGTGGAATGCTCAAGCCTGTCTTCAAGATATCCCATGGCAGGAGCCATCACCATTCTGTTCAATTCTGTCCCACTGTTCTAAGTTCGATAGACTTTGAACAAATCCAGCAAGTTAAAAATGTGAACTATGAAGCACTGTGGGACAACAAAAGCAGCACAATTGTACTTCAGTACAAAGTGCAACATCATGGCCCATTGTAATCCCCCATCTACAAATTATCATCAAGCCAGGGGATCAACCCTGGTTCAGTGGAGAGTACAGGAGGGCATGTCAGGAGCAGCACCAGCCATACCTGAAGATGAGTTGTCAATCTGGTGAAGTTACCAAATAGGACCACTTGCTAAACAACACATGCTGCAAGTTTATAGACCAAGCTAAGCAATCCCAAACCAATGGATCAGATCTAAGCTCTGTTGTCCTGCCACATTATGAATGGTGGTGGACAATCAAACAATTCAGTGAAGGAGGAGGCTCCACAAATATACCCATCTTCACTGACGGAGGAGCCCAACACATCCAGAGCAAAAGGTAAGACAGAAGCATTCACAACAATCTTCTGCCAGAAATGCTAAGTGGTTGATCCGTCTCGGCCTTCTCCAGTGGTCCCCAGATATCAGTGTTCAACCAATTTGATTCATTCCATGTGATGTCAAGAAATGATTGATAGCACTGGATACTGCAAAGGCTACATGCCCTGACAAAATTTCAGCAATAGCACTGAAAATATGTGCTCCACAAACAGCCACTCCCTGAGCCAAACTGTTCCAACAACATTGGCATGGACCCAGCAATGTGGAAGTTTGCTCAGGTAGTCCCTGTATATAAAAAGCCCGATAAATCCCACCTGGCATATCAGTCTGCTCTCGATCATCAGCAAATTGATGGAAGTTGTCATCAACAGTGCTATCAAGCAGCATCTGCTGAGCAATAGCCTGCTCAGTGACACACAGTTTGGATTCCATCAGGGGCCACTCAGTTCCTGACCTCCTTACAAGTTTGATCCATCATGGACAAGAGAGCTGAATTCCAGGTGAGGTGAGAGTGACAACCCTTGACATCAAGGTCGTAATCGACTGAATGTGGCATCAAGGAGCCCTGATATACCTGACACATAGGAAGATGGTCATAGTTGTTGGAGGTCAGTCACTTTACCTCCAGGATATTTCTGCAGGAGTTCCTCAGGCTCCTGTCCTCAGCCCAACTATCTTCAGTTGCTTTATCAATGACCTTCCCTCCATCATATGTTCACAAGTGGGAATGTTTGTCAATGATTGCACAGCATTCAGCACCATTTGCAAACCCTCAGATACTGAAGCAGTCCATGTACAAAAACAGCAAGACCTGGACAATATCCCGACTTGAGCTGATGTGTGGCAAGGAACATTCACACCGTAAAAAGGCCAAATAGTGGCTCTCGCCATCAAGACAGAATTTAGCCATCATCACTTGAAATTTAATGGCCTTACTGTCACTGAATTTCTCACTACCAACATCTTAATTGTTAATAGAAACACAAATGAGCTCACCAAATCGTTAGAATGGCTTCATGAGAAGGTCAGAGGCTCATCTCCTGACTCCCCAAAGCCTATCCTCTATCTACAAGGAACAAGTCAGGCATGGAATACTCCCCACTTGCCTGGATAAGTGCAACCCCAATAACATTCAAGAAGCTTGACACCATCCAGTGCAAAGCAACCTGCTTTATTTGCACCACAAATATCCATTCCATCCACCAGCAACACTCTGTATCAGCAGTGTGGACCATCGACAAGATGCACTGCAGAAGTATATCAAAGCTCCTTAGATAGCACCTTCCAAACCCATGACCACTTCTATCTAGAGAGACAAGGGCAGCAGATACTTTGGAACAGCACCACCTGAAAGTTTCCCTCCAAGCTATTGACCACCGTGACTTGGAAATATATCGGTGTTCCTTCACTGTCGCTGGGTCAAAATCTTGGAAATCCCTCCCTCAGGGCATTGTGGGTCTACATGCAGAACATGGACTGCAGCAGTGCAAAAAGACAGCTCATCACCATCTTCTCAAGGGCATTTCAGGGTGGGGATAAATACTAGCCCAGATAGCAACACACACATCCCATGTATTAATTTAAAGGATTTATTAAAATACAAGCAACAAGATTGGGAAATGGAAATCAGGGTTCTAAGCATTCCCTCTGCCATCCTGAGGTCTATGTTTACTGGTTTCTATTTGAATGTCCAGTGGGAAACAGTGATCATGGTGAGTGTGGGGCTCAGTTCCTTTCTGTTGTTTCTTATTGTCCAGCCCTTATCCCAGGAAAATACCCTGACATAGAGCCTGATCGTGGAAGGTGAAGGAGAGGGGAAGGGATTGGGTCATGTTGTAAATGGAGAGGATGGGTCAGTGGGTCAGAGCCTGTCCTTTCCCTCCAGCTCACACTGATGGCCTGAGGATCTCCTCTCTCTCCTGGGCCTGCATGGAATGAGCTTTGTGTCCAAACCAGTCCCCAGTGAGAATAGGCCAACAGCACAGAACCGCCCTTCATTTGACAAGAATCTGCCTGTCTTCCTGAGAGATCAAACTCTGGTCAATGTGAGAAATGAGGCCTCACTCCAGGAGATGACATGCTTCTGGGGTCAGGGGTTAACATCAGTTAGAGGGGCTGAGCAGAGGGAGATTTACCTTGCATTTAACTATTGCCATTAACAACACTGTGGGAAGGAGCGCGACAGAAAGAGATAGATAGAGAGAGAGAGACAGGCAGACAGAAAGAGATGGATGGAGAATGTGTGTGAGACAAGTGGGGTGGAGGAGCATCTGAAAAAGAGTGAGATTGGGGGAGGGGGTGAGAGAGAGGGTAGGGTTCAGTGTGATCGAGAGAGACGGACAGACAGACAGGAGCAGGAGATGAGACAGAATGACACAGAAGGAGAGAAAACTGTGAATGAAGGGATATAAAGAGGGAGAAAGAGAGAAAGTAGGAGGAATAGAAAGGGACTGATACTCAAGTGGAGGCTTTTAACTGGAGCGAGAGAAGGAGCGAGTGAGGAAAATGGAGTGAGAGATGGAGAAATGGAAACAGACTGAGGGAGAGTGAGAAAGTTGGAGAGACTAACTATGAGACAGAATGAGAGAGAGAGAGAATACGAGAGAAACTGAGAAAGGGTGAGAGAGAAAGAGGTGGTAGATGTGAGACAGCAAGAGAGGGAGAGAGACAGAGAGAGAGAAAGAGAGAGACAAAGGGAGAGACAGGTTCTGGTTACCACACTTTCAGCAGGATGTGATTGAAAGTGAGAAGGTGTGGAAGAGATTTCCCAGGTTGCAGCCTGGCCTAGAGGGTCTGAGCTATGAGGAAAGATTAGAAAGACTGGGGTTGTTTTCCTTGGAGCAGTGAAGGATGAGAGGGGACATGATAGAGGGGTATAAGATTATGAGGGGTAGAGGTAGAGTGGATAGGAAGGCACTATTTCCACATGTGGAGGGGTCAGTAACCAAAGGCACAGATTGAAGTTAATAGACATGGACATATAGAAACCTAGAACAAGTGTAGGCCATTCAGCCCTTTTGAGTCTGCTCTGTCATTCAGTATGATCATGGCTGATTCTCTCTCTCAAAGCCATATTCCTGCTTTCTCCCCATTCCCCTTGATCCTGATAAAACGTCTTTTTTTCTTGAATATATTCAATGTCCTGTCCTCCACAGCCTTCTGTGTGAGAGAATTCCACAGATTGACCATCCTCTGAGTGAAGAAATGTTTCCTCATCTCAGTCCTAAATGGTCTATCCCATTTCCCACGAGACTGTGTCCCCTGGTTCCAGACTCCCCAACCAGGGGAAACCTCCTCTCTACATCGAGTCAGTCCAGCCCTGTTGGAATCATATACATTTCAATCCTTGCAAACCTCAGTGAATCCAAGCCCAGTTGAGGAATGAGGCTGAGAGGAAAATTGAGAAGAAATGTTTTCATCCAGAGGGTGGTGGGAGTCTGGAACTCACCGCCTGAAAGGCTGGTTGACTCACAAACTCTCGGAACATTGAAGGAATATTTAGGTATTCACTTGTCTTGCTGTAGCCTCCAGGGCTATGGATCAAGAGCTGGAGAATGAGATTAGTGTCATCAGTTCATTGTTGACCAGCACAGAAGCAATGAGTCAAATGGTCTTATTCAGTTTGTTCACTTCAATGACTGTCTGAGACAGAGAGAGAGAGAGAGAGAAGAGGAAGTGTGAGGGACTGACGTGGCTCTCTCTGCCTGATGCCATTTACATACTGAGGAACACCCAGTCAGACTCTCACAGGCTGCAGCTTTATAAAGCAGAGCCAAGTGAAGGGAGAGTTTATCAGGAACCAGGGACAGGAGCACACACCATGATTTCACACATCCAGCTGATCTGGCCCCTGGCATTCTGTGTTGCAGGTACAAATCTCTCTCCTTCCACCTTGAATCTTTAGCTGCTCTCCATTTCACTCCAATTCTACTGACTTGTGATTGAAGGAAAAATGCTGAAACCAGAGGAATGCTCAGTGTCTCCAACAATCTCTCATTTGACAGGCTCTTTCTGTGACAGTTCTGACTTCACTGTGTTTCTCTCTGACCCCTCAGGTATCAGTGGGGACATCATCATGAGCCAGTCTCCCCCGGTGCTGTCAGTGAGACTGGGACAGACTGCAACCATCACCTGTACGGCCAGTCAAAATATTGATGATGATCTTTCCTGGTACCAGCAGCGAGAAGGTCAGAAGCCCAGTCTCCTAATCTATGGTGCAACAACTCGATTCACAGGAGTCTCTGAGCGATTCACCGGCAGTGGATACGATATAGAATTCACCCTGACAATCAGTAATGTACAGGAATTGGATGTTGGTGACTATTATTGTATGCAAGATGAAGCCTACCCTCTACACAGTGATACAGAGCCATACAAAAACCTGAGTAGACAGAGGATCATCTCCTGCATTTACACATACCACAGTTACATAAAATATATAATAATAGACACACAGTCCCACCTCCTGTACTGACAAATTCATAGCTTATATATAAATGAAACTGAACAAATTATCCCATGCTGGGATTGTCACGGTCCACTACACACTCCAGTCCCTGTGGTGTCCACCGTTCACTGACGGCCTCAAGTTTCCCTCTTCCACTCCATGGCTACATGGGAAGAGCAGCTGCAAGATTTAACATCGAAAAATAAATTTCACAAACTGCACAAGCTCAGCTGGAAACAACTTAGTGTGAGAGAGATAGAGAGAAGAGAGAGAAAGAATGAGAGAAAAGGAGAGAAAGAAAGACATGAGCGAAACAGAGAGACAGTGAGAGACAACAAAGAGACAAGGAGAAGGTGAGAATGGTTGAGACAGACAGAGAGAGGGAGAGGGTGAGAGAAACAGACAGAAGCAGAGAGCAGAGGTTTTTGTGCAGCCTCTGCACTGGGAGCTCTCACTGTGGTACACGTTCGGTAAAGGAACCAAGCTCAGACTGAGTAAGTAAAGCTCAATCCTCTGTTATTAACCCTGTCAAACATAATTTCTAAAACACAAATGTTGAATTGTTGAAGGTGTTAGTGGGGAGCTGCAGTGAATGAAATAGTTGATTGAGGAGCACTGTGTCTAACAGGGTGTCCAGCTGTATTTCTTTAGTTCTGTTGCTCCCTTTAAAAAAACAAGATATAAGTCAGTCAGTTTTACTCACCGTGTGGAGGAGCTCTGTCCATTTGCAGCCTGTGGTCCCATTCCTGCAGCATGGAGTGAAATCAGTGAGTAGCCTCCTGCCAGTCTCAGTGTGACGGACACAGGCAGAGTTTGATGTGAGCTCTGGCTCCCTGTCCTAGTCTCTGATCTCACTGACCTCAGCAGCAGCAGCAGCAGCACAGTGAGACACCGAGCTCCCACCTCCCCCAGCTTTAACTCTGCTTAATTACACAATCACAGAATTGTTACAGCATATAAGGAGGCCATTCTGCCCATCTTGTCTGCACTGGCTCTCTGAATGCGCAATTCACTGAGTGTCATTCTCCTGCCTTCTCCCTGTCACCCTGCACATTGATCCTTTTCAAATAACATTCTCATTCCCTTCAGAATGTTTCAATTGAAGCTGCCTCCACCACACTCTCAGGCAGTGCATTCCACACCTTAACCACTCACTGGCTGAAAATGTTTTTCCTTATTTGACTTTTGCTTCTTTTACCAATCACTTCCAATCTGTGGCCTCTTGCTCTCAATCCTTTCATGAATGGGAACATTTTTTCCCCGTTTGCTCTGATCAAACCCGTCCTGATTTTGAATTCCTCGAACAAATCCCCTCTCAGCCATCTCTTCTCCAGTCTATCTTCATAACGGAGGTTTCTCATTCCTGGAACAATCTTTGGAAATGTTTTCTACCCTCGCTACAAAACATTGACATCCTCCTGAATTATTTACATTATCTCACCCCATCAGGATTTCACAAACCTCTATCTGGTCACTCCTCAGCTTCCTGTACTTCAGGGTCCAGCCTCTCATAGTCATTGAGTTGTATAGCACTGAAATAGACCCTTCGGTCCAATTCGTCTGTGCCGACCAGATATCCTAAACTGATCGAGTCCCCTTTGCCAGTATTTGGCCCATATCCCTCAAAATGCTTCCTATTCATGTGTACATCCAAATGTCTTTTAAATGCTGTAATTTTATGCGCCACATTCACTTCCTCTGGCAGCTTGTTCTATATATGCAGCACCCTCTGCATGAAAATGTTACTCCTCGGTACCCTTTTGAATCTTCCGCTCTCCTCTTAAACCTATGCCTCCAGATTTGGACTCGCCCGTCTTAGGGAAAAGACCTTAGCTGTTTACCCTTTCTGTGCCCCTCGTGGTTTTTTAAATCTCTGTAAGGTCACCTCTGAGCCCCAGACCATTCAGTCTCTCCCTCTTGCTCAAACCTTCCACTCCTGGTAAAATCCTTGTAAATATTTTCTGCACCCTTTCCTGTTTAATAACATCCTTCCTGTGTATCCGAACTGCTAGGACTCTGTTCGACAACACTCCCCAGGGCCTTACTATTAATCCCCAGGGCCCTACCATTAATCCCCAGGGTCCTACCATTAATCCACAGGCCCTACCATTAACTGTGTAAATCCTGCCTTTCCAAAATGCAACATCTTGCACTTATCTAAATTGAACACCATCTGTCACTCCTCAGCCATTGGCCGAACTGATCAAGGTCCTGCTGTACTGTGAGATAATCTTCTTCATTATCCACTTCACCACCAATTTTGATGTAATCTGCAAACTTACTAAATTTACCTACTATATTCACATCAAGATCATTTATTTAAATCATGAAAATAGTGGACCCAGCACCGATATTTATGGCACATCACTGGTCACAGACTTCCAGTCCAAAACGCAGCCCTCTACCACCACTCTTTGTCTCCTACCTCAAGTCAATTTTTTATCCAAATGACTAGCTCAACCTGGAACTCATGTGACCTAACCTTCCTACTCATTCTACCATGGCTAACCTTGTCAAATGCTTTGTTAAAATCCAGGTGGACAATGTCAATTGCTCTGCCTTCATCAATCTTCTTTGTTTCCTCTTCAAAAAAACTCAATCAAGTTAGTGAGACATGATTTCCAATCCACAAAGCCACATTGACTATCCCTTTGGGTACTCCAGTTTCCTCCCACAGTCCAAAGATGTCTAAGTTAGATGGATTGGTCATGCTAAATTGCCCAAAGTGGACAGGAATGTGCAGGTTAAGTGAATTAGCCATCTTTAAGGGGACCTATTCACTCCCTAGTTACACTTTTGCCCTTTTCTTATTTACAATATTTCGACCACTTCTGTCTCAAAACAGCCAGGAATTGAGTGCCATTCCTCAAATATACCTCGACTGTCCCTGAACTACGATCTCTATTATTCACTTCAGGACTTTGCTGCAACCTTTAACCCCAGTTCATTCACACTGATGTGTTCTTACCCAACGGAAGTCTGTGTTTTCCCAAGTGAATCATTTCGAATCTGGATTGTCCTTTTTTCCTTTTCCATGGTCACCCTCAACCTTATGATACAATGATTACTCTTCCCTTAATGTCCTCTCACTGACACTTGATCTACTTGGGCCTCCTCATTCCCAAGATCCAGGTATAACAGAGCCTCCTTTCTCATTGGACTGGAAACACACGGCTGGAGAAAGTTCACCTGAGCACCCTCTCACAACACTGGCCCCTCTCTGCCCCCCTTCACAATGATACTATCCAGTCTATGAGGATAATTAAAGCTCTTCCCCTCCCCACCCCCCCAGCCACCCTATTTATAACAACTCTACGTAGTGATTTGACAGACCCTGTAAATTCCTTGCAGATTTGTTCTTCTACATCCTTTTCACTTGATGGTGATCTTTGGACTGCACTGAGGATTCTGTGAACCTTGGTGTTTCTCTCTGATATTCCCCCCTGGCTACCACAGCCCTACCAAGTCAGTTTAAACTCTTTCCAAAGCTGCAACAAATCACCCCACAAGGAACTCAGTCCCAGCTCTGTTCAGGAGCATCCCATTCAGTCTGTACAGGTAACATCTCACCCACAGCCAGGCCCAATGCCCTAAGAATCTAAAGCCCTCCCTGCTCGACCCTCTTTTCAACCTCTTATTCATCCGTCTTATCTTCCTGTTTCTATTCTCACTTATTTGGGGCACTGGGAGTAATGTGCACATGCCTACTTTTCAGCTCCTGCTCTGAACTCCCTCCCGACCTCCCTAAATTCTGACTGCAGGACTACATCCCTTTTCTCCCTCTGTCACTGGGACCGATGTGGACCACGACTGCTGCCTGTTCCCCATCTCCCCTCAGGGTGCTCTGCAGCTGTTCAGTGACATCCTTGACCCTGGCACCAGGGAGACAACACACCATCCTGGATTCCCATCTGCAGCTGCAGAAACACTTATCGATTGCACTCACTCTCAAATCTCCTTTCACTATCGCTCTTCCAGTCTTCCTTGTGCCCCCCTGTACAGCTGAGCCCTCCCCATGGTGCCAGGGACTTGGCTCTGGCTGCACTCCCCAGATGAACCATCATTCTCACCAGGATTCTGAACTGAATCCTGGTTGGACAGTGGGATGCACTCAGGGGATTCCTGTACTAGCTGCCTGGTCCTTTTGGACTGTCTGCTGCTCCCCCATTCCCTTTCTCCTTGCATACTCTGAAGCTGCAGAGTGACCACATCTAGAAACGTGCTCTCCACGGAGCTCTCAACCTCACGGACACTCCGCACTGACACCAGCTGCTGCTCAAGCTTCAAAACCCGGAGCTCCAACTGCTGTCACTGACCGTCCTACTCTCATGGTCTTCTAGGATCCCCGGAAGCATCCTGAAGTTCCCATATGGAACACACTGGCTCCACTCCCTGGTTACCTCTTGGCAAAGTTCTGATGACAAATAGCTACAGCAGGGCTCACAGTCCCGTGCTTTCAGTATCCCAGGATTTGGAAAACTGAAAGACAATTGGCCCTTAATTAGAACAGAATCAAGCCATTCAGCCCATCGAATCTATTCTGCTATTCCATTATGGCTGTGATATTTTTCAAGCTCATTCTCCTGCCTCCCTCCACAGCCTTCAAACCCATTACCAATCAAGAACCTATCTCTCTCTGTTTTGAATTCACTCAACAACGTGACCTCCACAGCCCTCTGTGGCAATGAGATGCATAGATTTTGCACCTTTTGGCTGTAGAGATTCCTCATCACCTCAGTTCAAAAGAGTCATTCTCTGACCCTCGCATACTTGTCTCTGCAACGAGTGGAAACATTTTCTCCACATCCACACTATCCAGGCCTCACAGTATTCTGAAAGTTTCAATCAGATAGCCCTTCACTCTTCTAAACACCACAGAGTACAGCCCTAGAGTGCACAAACAGTCCTCATATGACATGCCCTTCATCTCTGAGATCATTCAGACTTTTCTACTTCCCCAGCACATTTTCCTTAGTAACGTCCACTACACTCACCTCTCCCCCACTGTCATTTAGGCTGTCCCTGATTTCTCTTATCAGCCATAGTTGTCTCATAATCCCCTTGGTATGTATGTTTGTCCTTGGGCTGAATTTCTGCTGTCCCTTCCAAATGATCCCCCAAAATCTCCTGCCATTGCTTCCCTGCTAGACTCC
Source organism: Chiloscyllium plagiosum (assembly GCF_004010195.1). Lineage (NCBI taxonomy): Eukaryota > Metazoa > Chordata > Chondrichthyes > Orectolobiformes > Hemiscylliidae > Chiloscyllium > Chiloscyllium plagiosum. The sequence continues at coordinate 5,932,020 of NC_057758.1, forward strand.
CCTTCCAATCAACTCTGACCAGCTCCCCCTTCATGTCTTTGTATTTATCTCTATTCAAATGCAATACAATTACATCTGATTCCAGCTTCTCCCTCTCATACTGCAGGGTGAATTCTGTCACAATACGGTCACTGCCTCTGAGGGGGACCTTCACATTAAGATCCTCAATCAAGTCTGCCTCATTACACAAGACCAAATCCAGAATTGCCTACTCCCCTGAGGGCTCTACCAGAAGTTGTTCCAAAAAACAATCATCTTGTAGATGTTACATGAATTGCATTTCTGGCGATTGACTACCAAACTGGTTTTCCCGTCCACCTGCATATTGAAGTCCCCCATTCATATTGCAATGAGGCCTTTCTTACAGGCCTTTTCCATCTCTGGTTTATTTTCTTCCCCACATCCTGATTACTGCTCATGTGCCTGGACATTACTCCCATCAGGGTCTTTTTCTCTTGTGCTTGCTCAACTCTACCCGTACAGATTGTATGATTTCTGACTCTATGTTACTTCTTGCTGTCTCTGCTGATGGAAATCAGTCCTTCATATCCACTCTCCAGGCCCTCCCTCATTTTACACACCTCAATCAAATCTCCCCTCAGCCTGTTCTGTTCGAACGAAAACAGTTCCAGCCAATCCAATCATTGCTCAAAGCTAAAACTCACTATTCCTGATAAAATCTTCAAAAATCCCCCGTTTCTTTTCTATTGGGATCACATCCTTCTTGACCCACACATTGTCCGTGCACTCTCACCTTACAGGGGTCACGGGGTCATTAGGAGCAGTGACCCTGGGTAACCCTGGGACACTGAGTGTCTTTGCAGCCTCACCCTTGACCTCAGCCCAGTTGTTGCAGCAAGGTTTGAAATGTAATCTAGAATCTTCTACACAGACACTGAACGTAACTCCTTCCTGAAATGTTTGGATCTAAGTCTGCTCCAAGGTTTGTGTATAAAGTTCTTCTGATCTGTGGGTTTTTAAAAGAGGTATTGAGCTCCATCCCACTTTCCAACTCTTGCTCCATAGCTCTGGAGGTTTCAATGTTTCAAGTGAATATCCAAGTGTTTTTTCAATGTGATGAGGGTTTCTGCCTCTCCCACCCTTTCAGACAGTGAGTCCCAGATCCCACCAGCCTCTGGGTGAAAGCAATTGCTCCTCAAACCCTGCCCCCAGTTCATTTTAATCTCGCCTGATTATTGCCCTCTGTGCTGATGGAAATCAGTCCTTCCTACCCATTCTATATAAGTCCCTCATCATTTTAAGCACCTTAATCAAATCTCCCTTCAAACCAATCATTCCTCAAACTCCTGCTTTGTGACAAAACCCTCCTCTGTCCCCGTCTCTATTGGGATCACATCCTTCCTGTAATGTGTTGACCAGAACCGTACACAGTTCTCTCACTGTGCTCTAACTGGGATTTTATACATTTCCAGATTAAACAAACTCCTTGCTTTCACTGTCAACCAAAAATGGAAAATACCCATCTGCTTTGTGATCACCTTATCCCCCCTTCATACATCTCATCTGGAGCCAGAGAGGATCACAAAATGATGTTCACAGTCTCTGCATTTCTCCATCCCTACTCTCAATCTCACTGAGTTCTGATCACTGTCAATGAAATGATCCCCCATTGATAGCCCTTCCAGCTGCACACATTCATTCCCTAAACAATAGTCCAAAACTGTCCCTTCTCTTTCACCATCACCATCTCAGGAGCAATTAGGGATGGGCAATAAATGCTGACCCTGCCAGTGACACTCACATCTCAAAAAGCAATTTCAAAAATGTCTGTTCTTTTGTTGGGGTTGTTAGGTATTGAGTGCAAAACTTCAAGCAAATTGTTTGTTAGTTAAAGTTCATAAAATTGAAATCCCTTTGAATGGCAGGGATTAAAATTGTTTCTCTTGTCTTTCAGGCCGTGAGAACTCTCAGCCCAAGCTGACCCTGCTGCCCCCCTCCCCAGAGCAGGTCAATGCCAAGGGCACTGCCACCCTGGTGTGCCTTGCCAATCACTTCTATCCCGATGAGCTGGAGGTGCAGTGGAAGAAGGACGGTGCAGTCATTTCGGACGGGGTTCAGACCAGCAGCTACCTGCGAGCTTCGGACAGCACCTACAGTGTCAGCAGCCTGCTGACCCTCTCTGGGTCTGCATGGGAGTCCAACGCTCGCTTCTCCTGTGCCCTCACACATGTGACCCTCCCCTCTCCCCTCAGCAAGAGCATCAGGAGATCAGAATGTGTGTAGAGTGTTTGAGACAGTCCACAGAGGAGACACAACTTTAAATAGAACAGGGCTGAGCTGGCAGGACAAAGATCATTGTCAGCACTGAATTTCAACTCTCTTCCTTCTCAGGACTGGCTCAGAGACATTTCTGAGGTTCAGGGGTTTGTGCAGGTAACTGGGACAGTATACAGGGAGATTTACTCTGGATCTAATCTCATGATGCATATCCCTGACATGGGAGTATTTCTTGGGGATAGTGTAGAGGCAGCTTTACTCTGTATCTAACCCCATGCTGTCCTTGTCCTGGGAGTGTTTGATTGGGACAGTGTTGACTTGTGATACCAAGTAAAATCTCTCGAAGATGCTGAAGACTGTCAGCTGCACAAAACAATGTGAACCTCCGAAGTCTCTGCTTCAGTAAACCAGATCTCCTTCCTGCTCAGCCACCAGTTCCAATTTAAGGTTTTGTCACTGTGTAAAGGGACAGTATTCTCATGTTACTGAGAAAATCTCCACAAGTGTTTTCCTCAAGCTCCATTGTGGCTGTGAATTTGTGCAGCTACCTCTGTCTGGGCTGTTAATTGCAGTCTGTTTTTTATCAATGTCAATCTGAAAAAGGGAATAAAGGTGAAGAAGATTCAGTTGGTGTCTTGTGAGTACTTTGGAAATGACCATCAGCCACTCAGTTATTTGGCAGGATTTCAGCAAATGATTGTTTTGATTGGCTGCCTGGCCGGTCAATCAATGACACATCGGCTGAAGGTTGGGCTGAGAGCCAATCATCAATCATTTTCAAATGATCCCTTTGGTCTGGAATTTGTTGAGTTTACAAGATTCTAAACAGAACAGAAACTAAAAGCTGCTGTGACCACAATCATTGCAATCTGAGGCATCACTCTTCACTCCGTTGGTCCAGGCCCAGCTGGTGGGATCGCACTCTGCCCTCTCTGCTGTCCAACACTGAAATCAGCTTCGGCCAATCTCAGATGTTAGTAGCTGCAGTCGTAATGTTCATTTCTCCCAGCTGAGCCTGTTACTCACAATGGGAACTCAAAACTGAACTGAGTAAGGCCTTCGTTCAGAGAGGATCAGTCAGGATCTTATATCATACATGAATGACCCTGTTGGAAGTGACTAATACCCAATGTTGTCTGGAGGTGTGACTGTCAGTGAGGTGTGACTGTTAGTAATGCTGTCTGCAGATGCATGTCTCTGAGTGCCGCAGATGACACCAAAATTGAAGGTGTAGTGGACAGCGAAGAGGGTTACCTCAGATTACAACAGGATCAGGACCAGATAGGCCAATCGGCTGAGAAGTGGCAGCTGGAGTTTAATTCAGATAAATGAGAGGTGCTGCATTTTGGGAAAGGAAATCTTAGCAGGATTTATACACTTAATGGTAAGGTCCTAGGGAGTGTTGCTGAACAAAGAGACCTTGGAGTGCAGGTTCATAGCTCCTTGAAAGTGGGTCGCAGGTAGATAGGATAGTGAAGAAGGTGTTTGGTATGCTTTCCTTTATTGGTCAGAGTATTGAGTACAGGAGTTGGGAGGTCATGTTGCGGCTGTACAGGATATTGGTTGGGCCACTGTTGGAATATTGCATGCAATTCTGATCTCCTTCCTATCGGAAAGGCGTTGTGAAACCTGAAAGGGTTCCGAAAAGATTTACAAGGATGTTGCCAGGGTTGGAAGATTTGAGCTATAGGGAGAGGCTGAACAGGCTGGGGCTGTTTTTCCTGGAGCGTCGGAGGCTGAGGGGTGACCTTATAGAGGTTTACAAAATTATGAGGGGCATGGATAGGGTAAGTAGGTAAAGTCTTTTCCCTGTGGTCGGGGCGTCCAGAGTTACAGGGCATAGGTTTAGGGTGAGAGGTGAAATATATAAAAGAGAGCTAATGGGCAACTTTTTCGCGCAGACAGTGGTACGTGTATGGAATGAGCTGCCAGAGGAAGTGGTGGAGGCTGGTAAAAATGTAACATTTAAGAGGCATTTGGATGGGTATATGAATAGGAAGGGTTTGGAGGGATATGGGCCGGGTGCTGGCAGGTGGGACTAGATTAGGTTGGGATATCTGGTCAGCATGGACGGGTTGGACCGAAAGGTCTGTTTCCATGCTGCACATCTCTATGACTCTATAACAGTTCCCTCGTTAATGTCTGTGGATGTGTGCCGCAGCTTTGCAGCATGCCATCCCCCCTTGAGTTCGATTTCCGTGTGAAACCTTGACAGAGGTGATGATTTCAGATTTGTTTTGAAGAGGGGAAGGGAGGTGATGTGTTGTGATCATATCCTAGGCCCCATTCCCATATTCCAGTTAAACCTGGATTAAGAGGATGCTGTGGTCAGTGATTCCATAACTGAGATTTATACAAGCACTTACTATTGACCCCAATTCTGTACAGAATGTTGACATCAATCGAATGGTTTGAAGTGAATGGGAAAGAATTGGGATCTTCCTTTACATCTAGCTGTAGGGTCTGTGGTGTGGTGTGATCACAGGACACAGGCAGACCAACAAATGTAAGTTAGTTCACTGTTGAAAATGCAATTGTTACAATTTCTTTAAATTCATTTGTGGGACTTGGGGAATGCTGGCTGGCCAGCATTGATAGCCCATCTCTATTTGCTCTTGAGAAGGTGGTGGTGAATCGCTGCAGTCCATTTGCTGTGGGTTGACCCACAGTACCGTGAGTGAGGGAATTCCAGGATTTTGACCCAATGACTGTGAAGGGTTGATGCCAGGTGGTCCATCCAGTTTCATTCCTTTGTTGTAACTTTCTAGCAATTGATACAACTGAGTGGCTTGCTAGGCCATTTCAGGGGGCAGCTGAGAGTCAACCACATTGCTGTGGCTCTGGAGTCACACATAGGCCAGACCAGGTAAGGAGGGCAGATTTCCTTCCCTTAAGGACATTAGTGAACCAGATGGGTTTTTCTGATAATTATTTAACTCTTAATTCCAGATATTATTTTATTGAACTCGAATTCCACCATCTGCCATAGTGGGATTCAAAACCAGAAAATTATTCTGAGTTTCTGGATTAATAGCCAAGTGATAATATCACCTCCCCAGTAAATATAAGATGTCCCCCAGAGATGTCTCCTCCAGGGTGAACAACTGGGGGCAGCTGGGCATTACAGTTAAATAACACCAACAAAAGGAACCTGTTCACTGGGACAACACACTGCTACAAGTTAAGCATACAATTTTCCCAAATGTTAACTACATTTAATATCGAACCTGTTCGAAAATTAAAGAAACAAGGTACAGGCAGATCATTTTTTCTGTGTGTATTGTACAAATCAAGTCCTTTAGCTGATCCAAAGTAAACTGAATCACTTAAAACTGTATCCCAACTTCTGGATTCCCCCACAAGAGGAAACACCCCCTTGGTATTCATCTGTCACATCCCTTCAGGGTCTCAGTTAGTCCAGCAGTATCTGTGGAGAGAAAAACAGAGTTAGAGCTACCCCCCATGTCAGGTTCTCCTCACCCCCACATCCCCCACCTCTCCCTGCCCTGTGCTGACTCCTCCTCCTCCTCCTGTCTCCTTTTCCCATCTTCAGTCTCCACCAGCCTCTGTTTGGTTTGGAGGAGCTCCTTATTGAGGACATCAGCCTTGTCTGCAACCTGAGTGGGCAAGATGGACACAGTGTGAGGGACCGAGCAGAGGATTCCCTCCAAGCCTCCGGACAGTACGATTGGACACTCGGGCACTCTTTCCCAATTTCAGGGGGCTGGGGAGGAGGGGACAACTTCTCGCTCTGGAGATAGAACTGCATTCAATTGCCCAGCTTCTAGCCACCCTGTCAATGAGCACACCCTGCAGTCTAACTGATCAAACACATGATGTGGAGGTGTCAGTATTCGCCTGTGTTTGATGAAAGTTAAAAATCTATGACACATTGATCTTTTAGTATAAATTCTGTGTCCTAGGATCCTGCTCCACTAGTTCCCTGACAAAGGAGCAGTGCTCCGAAAGCTTGTACTTTCAAATAAACCTGTTGGATTATAACCTGGTGTTGTGTGATTTTTAACTTTGATAACACACAGGCCTTTCTGTTGGGATATATAGCATGACCAGCCTGGGCTCTCTGCTTCCAACCAGAATGTTGTAGGTTCAAGTCCCGTGTCAGAGATTTGAGAATGGTGTTGAACTCTGACAGTGTGGCGTACACAGTGAGGGGAATGCGGCACTGTCACACAGACTGATTTTTGGATGACATTAATCCTGCAGGCCCCCTGCCCTCTCAGACGAGTGGGAATCTTGTCCTGGGATAATTTGGAAGGGTAGAGAAGGTCTCCACTTGCTGAGTGTCAGTTGCTTCCCCAGTCCAACCCCCAGCCCCCGTACCTTTCCCATGTTACAACCGTGGCGATATTTCAAAAAGACTGAAGCTGCTGAAAACCAATTTTGTGACACCCGGAAGTTGTGAAAGTGCTACACAAATGCAAGGTTGTCTTTCGATTTGGGATTTTGGATCAGAGGGTGAAGAGCAGTGATATCCCTTACCTGATCCAGATCACTTCTGAAGTGCTCTTGCAGCTCATAAAGTCATGAGCCACTCTGTTCCCATCCCCTTCCCCTGTCACAGAGTCTGGGAACCAGTTGTGAAGTAACTCTCTGAACCTTGAATGTGCCTTCAAGGTTGCATTGCCCCTTTGCCCCTCACAACATACCTCCCTTGTTTAAAATCAAGAATGAATCATTAATCTCTGGGAGAACGTCCTCCTTGGCAACATTGAGACTGGTGACCACCTCCTTGGTGGGCTTTGAGTGTGAAGGTCAATAACACTCTCATTGGGACTTAATCTGGGTTGTCTCCAGTTAGTTTGCGTTTTTGTTTCAGGCCCAGGCAGGACTGACCAACCTTTGACCCCGTGATCTAACTGTGATGAAGGGTGGGCTGTGCCAGGCTTCAACACACTGGTCTGTATAATGAAGCAGGGATTGTCCATTTCACAAAAGAGTGAAAGAAACGAACAAACTGGGTGGGTATTCACGCCCATCCCGATCCTGAGAGGGGAGAGAGAAGCAATAACATCACCAGACAGAAAGGATACTCCCAGAGAGGGAGAGAGAGCATTAAAAGTGAGACCCCTCAAAGAATGGGGACAGAATCAGCAACACTCCCCAGAGCGAGAGAGAAGACAGTAGCGGTGACATCACCTGGGGAGGGAAAGGGGACTGTAACTACGATGCTCCCCAAAGTGGGAGAGGGGACAGGAACAGTGACACTCCTCAGGGTGGGGAGGTCAGGAATTGCTTATTCCCCATTTTCTCACTGTGCTGTGACGTATGTTCCTGGGAAATTAGATTGTTTATATTTTCACAGTTGACGAGGTGATTCTCTAACAAGTATTCCAATTCCATATTTCCTATCACAGCAGATCCACTGAAGATCACATTTTCATTTGGAGGTTGCCCAGGTTTCTGTCCAGGCTGATGCAGCATGATCTACCAGTGCCGCTCCTATTGGGCTAAACCATCACACACCAGGGAATCTGACGGGCACTTTCTCTTTGTGCTGGCAAAGGGAGGGATTTGCTTTTACTGCAACGGTGGCCAAAGAAATGAGTCAGTGGAGGTAGTTCCAGCTGAACATAATGTTCTGATGTTCATGATGGGATTAATCTCGACAGTTCCCACATACCTTTACACCGACAGTGGAACAGGAAGTCACCACACAGTGGTCTCCTGGCTCACACTGAGACACCAAGTTGATGGTATAACTGCAGAGAGCAAAACAATGGCTTGGACTCACTGAACAACCAGAGGCTTCAGCCAACAACTGGGTCACAGGCAAATGGAGGGTTGTGTAAACTCTCAGTATCTCAGGGAACAAACACAACTACTGAGCTACAAAACCGAACAGGAGATTTTTATTACAGATTAGCAATCCAAAAATCAATTCCAAACACAATATTTATATAACCTGGGAGAAATCTCATTTTCAAACAGCATTCCAAACAGGATAGTAAGATGAGAATTCAAACAGCCACTCAGCCCGTCACTCAGTGTTGAAGACGCACTGTCCTCATTTGCAAACCTCTTAATAATACGTAAGGGGAGAGAAATATTGAAAACCGTATTACCACGAGTGAGTGTCCATTAAAAATGGGAGCCTTGATGTTAAATGATCCCAGCCATGAACAACACTGATGCATTTACATCATCAGCTTCTTAAACAATATCAAAAAATCTGTGGTCTAGAAAGAGAAAAAAGGACAATGTGTAGATTGTTGAACAGGCCCCTACACCTGGGCCTGAGGCAGGAGCCCAAGCTCCAACACACTGGCCTCACTTCACACCAACCTTCACACAGTGTGGGGTCATGAACTCAAGCCATCAATTCCTCTGGGACCGGGACGGAGTGAGGGAACAGTGAAACAGATGCCCTCTAGTAGCTGGAGAATGCTTGCCCTTCTGTTGAAGAGCATGGATAAAATCCCTTTCCATTCCTCAATGAAAGGTATAAACAGAAAAAAACAACGAAGACACCCCAGAACTGTCCCCACCAGACACTGCCGGTACAGGGACAGCACCGGGTGATACACAGAGCAAAGGCACGCTCTGCTCTTTCAAAACAGAAAATAAAGCTGCCTTGACTTTATTGAGCAAAAATAAAGATGTTATTACTCGGGAGAAAATCAAATAAACAAACAAAAAAAATGCTCTCCCTTGACTCCGTCCCCACCAACCTGTTTTGGGCAGGGACCAGAAGGAACTAAAACAAAAATAAACGCGAGAGAAATCAAAAACAAATAAACAAACAAAGAACCAACTAACTGAGTAAATCACCTCTGCTCTATGCCCATCCATCACTCCTGGGGCAGGGACAACAATGCTTTAACATCCAGCACGTTTCCCTGCTCATTTCAACTCAAGATAAAATTCCCCTCACACCGATCCCCATCAAGTGCATCTGAGACAGGAGCAGTGCGGGGCTAAAATACAAACCTTCGTGCTTTTTCCAAGGGGAAACTCCCCTTCCATTCACACCCAAACAGACTAGCAGCAATCCAATGCATTCCAGTGGGAATGAGTTATCAGTTGGTTCAGTCTGGGTCCCCAGTCAGTCAGG
>NC_057758.1:5941829-5967425 GCF_004010195.1 Chiloscyllium plagiosum
GGTTCAGACGATATGGAACAAATACTGGAAAAGAGGATTAGATTAAATCACAATGTCTGGTTGCATGGAATATTTGGCTTGTTTCCATGCTGGGTAAAAACAAGGACTGCAGATCCTGGGAACCAGATTCCAGATTAGAGTGGTGCTGGAAAAGCACAGCAGTTCAGGCAGCATCCGAGGAGCAGGAAAATCGCCGTTTCGGGCAAAGGCCTTTCATTGGGAATAGAGCCAGAGTACCTGCAGGGTGGAGAGATATCTCTCCACCCTGCAGGGACTCTGACTCTCTTGCTGATGAAGGGCTTTAGTCCAAAACGTCGATTTTCCTAATTCCATGCTGTACAGCCGTAAGCTTCATTGATTTAATTGATTAAGGCCTCTGTGTAATCTTCTCTGTTCACTATATAACCAATCTTGGTCTCATGTGCAAACCAAATAACGGCGCCTTCTAAATTCTCATCTGTATCATTTATTGAATGACAAACAAAAATGGATCCAGCACAGATCCCTGTGGAAACGCGCTGATCAAAAGCCTCCATTCTGAAAAACAGCCCTCCTTGGCAATATTATCTGAAGCCAGTCGACATACACTCGCATGCCCACACACATTCATGCACACGCACGTGCACACACGCACACGTTCATGCAAGGAGAAGGCAGATTAGGGTGTAAAAGATGGGAGCCAGGATTGAATAGCAGAGTGGTGTCGATGGGCCAAATCGCATAATACTGCTCAAATTTCATACTTCCTATGGCATGTATAAATTTGTGTGTGCTTGCGTTTGTGTGTCTATGTCTGTTTGTATTTGTATTTTTGTGTTTGTGTATATATTTTAATATGTCTATGTGCTTGGGTGTATCTGTGAGTGTGCTTTGGGTATGTTTGCATGTGCATGTGTGTGTGTCTCTCTCTGCATGTGTCTGCGAGTGTGTTTGTGTGCGTGTGGTTGCATGCACATGTGTTTGTGTGTGTGTTTATTTGTGTGTCTGTGTGAGTTTGACTGAGACTGTCTGTCCGTATTTGTGTGTGTGTCTCTGTTTTCGTGTGTTTCTCAGTGTTTTCAGAAATGGGAATATCAATGCACATAACTGCAATTTTCAACCTGTTTGTCATTCATCTTTGCATCATCGTATAAATAACTTTGTTCAGCTCATAAACGTGTTATTTTAAAATATTAAGGGAATCTGTCCGACTTGTTGCTAAAACTGACCGTAATAAAGTCTGACACCAAGATCATCGGCCATATTACCATTGTATGGGAAACGCCCAACTGCCTGGTCTATCTCCTACCCAAGATGTCTCAGTCAAAATGCAAATGGCCCGGCTGGAGAAAGGGGTAAATCCTGACCTCCCCGTGTCAAACAAGGTAGCTAAAGGGACAAAGGTGTTAGTAACGGATCATTTTGGCTAAGTGACCACACATCTATTCGTTTGAAAACAGTTATGCAAAACAATAGGCCTGGTCCACAAGTTAAAGATCAAAATTGCCCTGGCCCCAATACAGATGTTATTAGTCAAAAGCTTTCAAAGTTTGATTTGTGGAAGCTATTTGCAGGAACAGAGATATCAGGCAAACTGGAAGCTTTCAAAAGGGAGATAAAAGGGAGATAAAATGAGAGTTCAGGGTCACCATGTTCCTGTTCGTCTGAAGGACAATGATGCCTCAGGCGACTGACTGTGTGGAGTTCTCCCCGTGTCTGCGTGGGTTTCCTCCGGGTGCTCCGGTTTCCTCCCACAGTCCAAAGATGTGCAGGTCAGGTGAATTGACCATGCTAAATTGCCCGAAGTGTTAGGTAAGGGGTAAATGTAGGGGTATGGGTGGATTGCGCTTCGGCGGGGCGGTGTGGACTTGTTGGGCCGAAGGGTCTGTTTCCACACTGTAAGTAAGTAATCTAATCTAATCTAATCTAATCTAATATAATTAGGAAACAAAAGATGACTGAGCATATTGAGGCTCTGGTCAAGAAAAAGAAGCCAGCTGGATTAAATAACTCCCTTGAAGAAAATTGCGTGTGTAATAATTCACTTAAGAGAGAAATCAGGAGTTTCAACAGTGGGCCTGAGAAAGCCTTGGCCGATAAGGCTCAGGAAAATCCAAAGATATTCTACAAATATATTAACAACAGAAGATTAGCTAGAGGCAGAGTATAACCCCTTAAAGACCAACGGAACCATCAATGTGTGGAACCACAGGATATGGATGAGATCCTAAACGACGTTTTCACGTCAGAGCTTGAAGTGGAGAAAGACTGGGGAATTCAGAGAATTAAACAGTGATATCAACAAAAGAGTTCGCTTTACAGAACAGGAGATGCTGGAGGTTTTTGTTTAAAAGAAATGCATAAAATGTCGACAAATCCCTGGGAAATTATCAAGTTACATTGGCGGAAATTAGTTATGAAATTGTGGGGCCACTTAACGAGATATTTCTATCACTGACAGCCACGGGTGATGAGCGGGAAGTCTGGGGGATGGCGAATTGTGAATTTAAGAAAGGCAGCGCGGGTAATTCAGGGATCTCAAGACCAATTAGCTTAACGTCAGTGGCGCAGATTTAGTTGGAAGCGATTCTGCGGGATAGGAGTTACATGCATTTGGAGAGGCAAGGATTGTCGAGATTTTGCCATCACAGCTTTGTGCACACAATGTGGTACCTCACAAACTTTATGGAGTATGCTGAAGAGGTGGCAAAAATGGAGATGAAGGCAGAACAGCGCAATTTGTCCATACTGACTTTAGAAAGTCCTTGGACAGGGTTTAGCAAGTTACACCGGTTAGCAAGTTTATATCACCTGGGATCAGGGAGAGCAAGCCACTTGGTTTCAAAATTGGCTTGACAGTAGGAGACAGAGCGTGGTGGCTGACAGTTGTTTTTCAGACTGCAGTTCTGCGACAAGTTGCATCATACACATGAACGATTTGTTTCAGACATAGCAGGCATTGTTAGTAAGTCTGTGGATATCAAAATTATTGCTATAGTGGACAGTGAATACAGTGATCAAAGGGTATCTTGATCATCCGGGCCAGTAGTCCAAGCAATGGAAGATGGAGTTTAATTCTGATTTTGGAGTTTATTAAGACAAACCAGAGAAGACTAACATAGTTAGTGGTCGGGCCCTCGGCAGTGTTGTCGAGCGGCGAGAGATCAAAAGGTACAGTTACGTTTTCCGTTGCAAATGGCATGACAGGTGGACAGGGCAGTGAAAGCAGCATTTGGCACACTTGCCCTCATGGGTCAGTGCATTGAGTGCATATGTTAACACCTCATGAGACGGCTGTACCAGACATTGTTGGGTCGCCATTTGGAGCACAGCATAGAATTCTGATCACCTGCTTTGGGAATTGTTTTCTGAAACTGCAAAAGGAAAAATGATGGACATATATGTTACCGATATTGGAGAATGTGACTGACAAAGACAGACTGGATAAACTGGAAAGCAAAACGGGAGAATAAGAAAGCTATGAAAGTGAACCTAAGGAGAATCCAAAGGGATTCTACAGATACAAATACATAAAAGCAACTGGAGAGATAACATCGCTCCTGAAAGATCAACAAGGCCATCCATGTTTGTAAACTCAAGAAATGGGCGAGATTCTAAATGAATATTTCATGTCACAACGTACTGTGGGTAAAGACAAGGAAACGAAGGGAAATAAATAGTGATGGTTTGAAAAAGGATTCCCATGATAGAAGAGCTGATGCTGGAGGTCTTATAAACCAAGGTACAGAAGACCTTACTTCCTGAACAATTGCATCTCAGAACTTTGTGGCAAAGTAGCGGCAGGGACCTGAGCAGAGATATTTGTATTACTATCCTTCACATTTCCATTGGGCATATAAATATGCCCTTATAAAGGCTTTTAAAACCATGAAGGCTATATATGAGGTGAATAACCAAGTCTCTACTCCAGCGTATGGGAGTCAATAACTCGATGGAACAAATATGAGGTGCGAGAGGCAAAAAAAACTTAGACATAGGATCGAAGGAGAACACTTTTCCACACAGAGGATATCGCACGCACAATGTGCTGCTGGCGAAGTGGTAGAGAAAACTAAACTTGCAACATGTAAAATACACATGGAGTGGAGTAGGACTGAAGGGATGCGGGTCAAACATAGACAAATACAACCTGTTCAGGAAATATGATCAGCATGATGAGTTGGAGCGAAGTGTTTGCTTCCGTGCAGCATAACTGTCTACAGAAATTGGAGGAGGAGATTACCTACATAAGGCATGTTGTCGACAACGAAGCAAGTGACAGTGGAAGGGACACTAGTATGGACTGTGTTTCGTGTCAAATATGTGGAGGGACTATCGATAAGGGAGGAGATTACAAGGACCAGGAACGGTTCCAGGAGTTATGCATTATTGAAGACACTGGTGCACGAGACATGCCATAGATGAGGGGTTGGAGAAGGAACACAGAACGGATATATCCCAGGCAGCATTACCACCCTCTCTTGCGAGGCCTGCTTTCACCTGTGTTGTACTGATGCTCAATTACACATCACAGGTCTGGATTCATAACTGTCAAGTCCCTATGCTGTCTTAGCACAACAAAATTTCAAGTAGGGTCGGTGATTGAGCCTGGTGTTTGTCTGTACTGTGCTACCCCCTCCAGCACTGCATTTACGTCACGTCTTAGCCAATGTTTGGAGCCCTCTGATTGTTCTCAGCTCTGTGCAGTGTGAATGATCTTAAGTCAATGCAGGATTTATTGAAGGCTGCAGATCCCTCTACCCTTTGTCTCCCTGGCTGACCAACCATCTTCAAAGAGGTGATGGAGGACACACCGAGAAGTCCACTGTGTCAAGAACTTCGTGCGAACTTACTGGGCACAGAGAAATATACAGAATGAGAAATTAGACTGATGCAGTCAATGTTACACACGGAGAATGGGACTGAGTACCGCAAAAGTAGGGAAAATGCCAGTTTTCATCCCTGGCCTGTGCTGCCTTGCCTCTCTGGATTGGAGAATTACGTTGGCTCAGGAGCTGGAGTCTCTGAAAGAAAGAATGAAACACTGATGAAGGCAGCAATTAGACACACACAGGGAGGGATATCACATGGACAGATACGGAGTGATATCAAAAGATTTCACGATGATTTCAGAATCAACCAGTTGTGCAGGATGAACGGGGTTTCCTTCATGGTACAGTGGGATCAGTGTTCATGGATGAGAAATCTCTGAGCAGGCGAAATGATGGCCGAGCGCTCTTGCCGCTGGAGCATTTATGTAAAACCTCAGATAAAGTTGAGGGAACGCAGGTTTGAATCCCACTATCAGAAATGGTGGAATTTGATATCAACTTTTTCTAAAAAAAAAATTAACCAATCATAACACGTCGAAAACCATTTATGATATTTACAAAAAATTGCATCTGATGCACACTTGTCCTTTTTTGAGGAACATCTGCCATTCTCACTTGGTCTGCAAGACATGCCCACTGTTAAGTGTTTGCCTCTCAATTCCCTGTGAAATGGTCGAGGTAGCTATTAAATTCAAGGTCAGCTCGGACTGGACAATAAGGACTTGTCAGCCAGAGACACCCACATGCGATGCGTGACTTAAAAATACTCCATAGGATGGCCCCCTGGAACTGTGCAGAGACCAGTGTCATGGCCAATTGTGTCGGAGAGTTTATGGATCGGTCTTCATACTGAGAGAGCGGATGTAGGGAGAGGGTTTAGATGAAAATAGTTTTCCAAATCCAAGGAGAAATGGTGAACCATTGGAATAGCATGGGGGTTTAGTTAAAGAGAAGCAGAAAGGATTAGGAATGAACGGAGTTTAACTCAAAAAGTAGATCAGTTAATAGGTCTGTGACAGGTAATTGTGGGATGGAGTATTTTTTAATGGACAAAGTGTCTGCAGAAAGGAAGATAGATTTGTGACAGAGAAATAAATGAGACTTATTGGTCTAACCGTTTGGTCTAACCTGTCCTGTATAGAGAGCTGCTGTAAATCCTCAGCGCTCTGACACTCAATCCGCCAGCTAAAGAAAGCCAACATGACATACACCTTCGAAACAATGTTATTAACCTGGCTGGCAACTTTGAGGGATCTATGGAAATGGACACCAAATCACTCTCTTCCTCCACACAACCAGGAATCTTCCCTTTATCCCTGTAATCTGTATTCAAAGTCGACCTTGCAATATAAATCACTTCACACGTTTCCAGATTGAACTTCATCTGCCTCTTCTCAAGTCAGTTCTGCATCCTGTCAACTCTCCTTTATAACCTACAATAACCCTCCAGACTATCCACCGCTCCACCAACTTTTGTATCATCATAAAACTTACTAGCCCACTCTTCCGTATCCACATCCAAATCATTTATAGAAATCACAAAGATCAGAGGTCCAAGAACCGATCACTACAGAAAACTAGTGGTCAGCGAGCTCCAGGCTAAGTGCTTGCCATCTACTACCACTCTCTGTTTTCTATACGTCAGCCGATTCTGTATCTAGACAGCCGTATTTCCCTGAATTTCATTCCTCCGTACTTTTTAATGAGTAACGTGTTTTGTTTCATCCTGAAAGAGTCCTACATACAGCCATGGACATTGATAAAACGAGCTTAAGGGTATAGAGAGGACTGCAGTGCTTTGCAGAGATACTGAAAGATAGAATCTACTGGAGAAGATTAGAGATTAGGATGTTTGGATTTGGAGAAGCTGACAGAGATAATGAGCTTTCTGTAGAACTGGGGAGTATACAGACAGAGGAAAGATCTAAAGGATAGTTTAGAGATCACGAAGGCAATCTGGGCCAGGATGATGAAGCCTGGGAACACTTGTGCTGTCGCAGTGAGGACCAGTGCAGCAGATGTGAAAGCAGGTCCTTCAAAAGCTGGAGGCAATTAAACCTAGAATGTTGCTGTTCCTTGCTCAGCACTATAGCGATGCCTTGTCTTCCGGGTCTTAATAAAGAGGTCCACTAATTCCTCTCTGTGCTGTTCAATCTGAGTGGTCGGACCGGCTGCAGGATTTACTGACGGCTCCCGATCTCACTACCCATCTCTCTCTCTGGCTGGTATGGACTGGTGAGTATTGTAGGGATAGAGAGGGTGGTATGAAGTGGAGAACGTTACAAAGATAGGGAGACTGGCTGCAACTGCAGAATATTACCGATATAGGGAAGGTGTTATGGACTGGAGAATATTACAGGAATAGGAAGTGTGGTATGACCGGAGAATGTCACAGTGATAGTGAGTGTGGTATGGACTGGAGATTGTTGTGGAGTGAAATGATTTTATGCACTGGAAAATATTTCAGAGAGACTGACGTTCATGCATGAAGGAAGACAAAGATGGCGCGGCTTGTTGTGACTAGTGGAAGTTACAGTCATCGAGGGAACTGTGGAATATCAGAGTCGCTTATGACATTAGAATGGGCGACAGTGAGAAGAGCCAAAACTCTGATGCCGGGAAAGCACAGCAGGTCAGGCAGCATCCAAAGACCATGAGAATCGACTTTTCGGACAAAACCCAACGTAAGGAATGAAGCAGTGAGCCGAGGTGGCAATAACAAAGAAAGGGAGGGTGTGGGGCTGTCAGGAAGGGAGCGCAGAGGGCAAATGGTAAATGAATATGGGGTAATGATGATTGGTCGGAGAGGAGGGTGGAACAGATAGGGGGAGAGGAAGAATGGACAGGTCAGACAGGTAAGACAGGTCTTGAGGACTGTGCCGAGTTGAAAGGTTGGAACTGGGATTCAGTGGGTGGGTGGGATTGAAATGACGAAATTCGTGAAATTTACATTGATGTCATGGGGTTTGAGGGTCCCGAGGCAGAAGATGAGGTGTCCCTCCTCCAGGTGTCGAATGGTTAGGGAGTGGTGATGGAGGAGGTCCAGGATGTCCTTGGCGGAGTGGCAGGGGATGTTGAAGTGAGTGGAGCTCTGCATAGATATAAGTAGGATATAATGGCCGCAAATATGTCACGTTGATGGGGAGGTATACAGTAACTGAAGGAGTTACACAGGTAAGAGGCTCTCAGTGTTAGAATAGGTTAAACACAATGGTAGTGTTATAGGGACTGGAGGAGATTACACAGATAGGGATGGATTTAGAGTCTAAAGCATGTTAAGTAATAGGGAGGATGCAATGGTGAGACAAGGCTTCAGCAAGTTTGAGGACGTGGGAATGAAGCAGGTTACAAAGATAGCGATAGCTGCAGAGTCCAGCAGGGATGACCCAGGCAAGGATTTTTCAGTGACTGGGGCTATTGATAGCGATATTGTGAAAACTAGTAGCGGGCAGAGTTCACAGAGATAGGCAGGAATGTAGAGGATACAAGTTATTACAGAATTGAGTGGGGTTTAACCAATTGGAATGTGTACGCAGGCAGGTGAGTGTGAAGAGACTGCAGCATCTCAGCATCAAATGAGCCTGGAAGCCGTCATAAATTTGGTGATGTTTGAAATCACTGAAGGCATTTAGACAGAGCGAGAAAGGAATCAGGTCTGGTGGAGCCTCCACAGATCAGGAGGATTGTGCAGACTTGACAAAATGTAAGTAGTGTTGGTGAGACAGTTAGTTGTTACAGATATAGCAAGAGCTGTAGGAATTTGCAGTCCTTGGGAAGGTTGTGGTATTCAGAGGGCGTTCCGCAGATAGGTTTGTTTGTTGAACAGGTATAACCTTCCGGAGACAGGGTGTTCACCGACACAGGAAGCAATATAGGGACTGGACGACACAGAGATTGTGATGGTTGCAGGAGAAACTAGGAATTAGGACAATTGTGGACGGTGTAGGAATTCACAGAAATGAGGCGGATTTTAAGAGTGTGTGAAACTTTCTGAAATAAGGAGTTGTGTGACATTCCCAGTAATTAGTGGTTTGCAGTCCTGTCCAGATTTGGGCAAGGTTCACAATTAAGGACGGACAGAGCAACAGGAAGTGGTTACAGAAACAGGGATTGATATCGACTTGGACACTTGGTTCAACTGCCCGCTGAGTGTCATCAGCATAACCGTTAATCTTATGAAAATGAACGGATTCCCAGAGGAATTGTTATGGTGGATACTGAAAAGATGATTCCTTCCTCTTCTGAGAGAGACAAGCAAGGAGACTCAATTTGACAAAAAAGACTTCCCATATGCAATGGAAAAAAGGGCAGTTCTTTTTTTCAGTGACCCAAATCTTCTTCAAGTTTGTTTCTATACAACACTCATGAATGTTACAGGATAACAAAGAACAAGGTCATTGGGACTGCAGGAAATAGCAGAGGAAGGCCAGCGTGCAAGGGCTGGAGAGGTTGGAGAGTGTGCAGATGTTCAACAGCAGAAGAGGTTTACAGTAACAGTGTCCTGTCGGGACTGCAGAACGGAACAGGGTCACTTAATGAGAGGTCGACAACACAATTAATCAGAGGTAGACATGGCAATGGGCCAGACACAACTAGAAGATCCCAAGAGCTCTCTCTGTCATTTCCTCAGTGAGCTGCTCTTTCTGAATGTGGGGCCAAGCCCCACAAACACCATGCGGTTTCTCAGCTCCTGTATTCAGGGCCCAGTGCACGAACCTCTGAACCAGTTAGTGCGATACCATAGGAAAGTTATTTACACTGTTACAGACTGCACACAAACACCCCATCCATGTTTCGTTCACATGATGACTAACTCTTCACAGCAAAAACAGTCAGGATCCAGATTCCCTTCTTCTGAAATCCTCTGAATGATAGTATACAGAAATAGATGGAATTCACAAAACCTCACTGTATGAGTAAGGCTTAATGTGAAAGGTTTCATTCTCTCTAATTGGAAACCAATTCCTGCATCTCACAAATCTGCCACTTAAAAATAACGAAAAAGTGAAGAATATGCCATTCGAAGTCTTGGATGGCGTGAGCTCTGGTCAGTCATGCAGATCTGGAGGTCACATGAGCAGAGCCAGGTCAGTGTCAGGTACACAGACAGAATGGGTAATAGATTCACACCTGAACTTAAATCTAGTAGCCTGGAAATCTCAAGATGTGGTCATCCATTCGAGTGAAAAACTCCAGAAAGAGAACTTTCAGATCTCAGATTTGTGGAGTTACAGCCACAAACTGTTGTGTTGTTGAAACCCATGGTCGAATGAGAAAAATACTCATGAGCGTCGGGAGAATGTTACACAGATAGGTAGGCTTGTAGAAACTGGACCGGGAGAGTCACAGGCATTGGAGTTGGTTGTAAAGATCGGGGTGCTGCAAGGACCTGAGAGGATGACACAGATAGTGAGAATTGTAGGATCCACACATATTGCCATTGTTATTGAGATTGGAAGAGGTTACACCGATCGGTCACGTTGTAGGAGATGTGGGAGGTAGGGAGGTTTGGATGGGTTGCAGCAATTGACAGACAGAGTAAGCAGGATATATTTAGTGCTAGTTGTGTGGCTTTAGATAGTTGAAGGATACTTTTTGGCTGAGGAAGAGATCACATAGATAGGGACTGCTCAGGAGTATGGTAGATTTTTCATTGATAATGTGATCTGATGTGTCTGGAGAAGATTTCATAGAAAATTAAACATGTGGAGAATCGAAGGCAAATACACAGGTATGACCAATCCTTTTGGCAGAAAGTTCTTCCAGGGATTGGGACTGCAAATGGGAGTTTACGTGGAGCGGCAAGGCTGTGTTTACTGGAGAAGTTTCCACTTGCAAAGACAATGTTCGGGATTGAAGAAGTTGACAGAGGTAGCAACTGATCTATGGATTAGAGCAGGTGACAAACAGAAGATTATCGGAACTGGAGGAGATTGCAGCCTGAGACTGTGCTGTAGTGTTGAGAAGAGGTTATCGTGATACTGCAAAGATGAGGGGAAGTTACAGTGAAATAGTGCTATCGAGGTGGACTGCGAAAATGACAGTCAAAGGGATTTTCTACAATCCCAAAGAGTTTACACAAATATATGAATGTTTCTCGGAGTTGCAGGGAGCCATTGTGATAGGTAATGCTGTAAAGAATGCCAAAGTAACTTTCTTTCTTCATTTCTCTATTCGGTTCAAAGGATTGTAGGGAGGTACTCTGTACCTAAGATGACGCCGTGTGTTGGTGACATTTTTGCTCTGTACCTTATCTTGGAACTGAGTAATCAGTGCCTACATAACTTTGCAAATCAGATGGCGCTATCTGGGGTGAGTTAAAATCTTTTCACTCCACTCATTTCAGTACACTTGACAAGAAAAGTAATTCATTCATTCATTCGAAAGTTACAGTCATATGGAGAATCCTCAGGAGAGAATGAAGTGACGTGTGGAGGGTTGTAAGAGCTGGAGAAGCTTACATAAGCAAGCGGTGTATAACTCACTGTTTACAGACTTAAGCAGAATGGTGGGTAACAAGCAAGGTTCAAGAGATAAGGATGGTTTACTGTAGGATGGTACAATGACACAGAACATTGCAAAGACTGGATAAGTTAATAAAATTCACAAGGCTATCGGAACAGGAGGAAGATACAGTCAGGGTATGGTATAGGAACGGAAGCATGTTATATCGAAAAGTGTATTCGAGGGACTGGAGAAAGTTACAGTAATAGGGAGGGCGGTAAAGGCTCACGTCGATTACAAAGACAGGGACAGTTGTGGAGATGAAATTAAGTTCGCAATATTAGGGTTTCAAACTCTTCAGACTCGCCAAAGTTACAGAGAGATGGACAGGAACATGTCACAGTTATCAATAGGACTTTACGTATTGAGGGACGGTTTTACTGACTGCAGAAGTTTGCAGATTTAAGATGTCTATCAGTAATGGGAGGAGTCAACAAAGACACAGAAATCACAGAGACTGGGCGAGTTGACAGATCAAGGGAAGAGTCAAATGGCTTCATAATGTTCCACAAAGGGAGGATTGGCAGGAAAGGCTGCAGGGACTGGAGGTATTGCTAAAGCTTATGAGGTTTATCGGGCTGGTAGAAAGTCAGAGGGAGTCAGGTGCTGTAGGACAGAATGGTGGAGTGCTTCAGGGACTGGAGAAGTTTAGAGAGATAGCGTATGCCGTAGAGTCTGGAGGAAGGTGCAAAGTTAGAGAGATTGGTAAGTGTTGGAGGGTGTTACAGATATAGTTTGGGCTGTAGATATTGACCATGGTGATAGATATAAGGATTAGTTGTTACTTTGGAGATAATTCTGTCAGTTTCAAGGGCACTGAGGAAAGAGATAAGGATTGTGCAGAAGTTAAGTTTCTAAATTTGGGGCAGATCACTTAACATTGCACTGTCATTATCACTGGACATTACCATGATCATTAGACAAGATCTGACAAACAAAAATTTGGAGGAACTATCTTTAGTTGAGTCGAAAATCGCTAAATTAGAGTATTTTAAAGTAATAATGAGAATTCAAGGCAAGTGTGTGCCGTGAAGAGTAAATGACAAAGGCAGCAAATCCACCTAATACTGATCAAGCGATATCGTGAGTTTGATCGAGATAATAACATGCAATAATAACAGGAGAAGACCTTCAATAGTATAAAGAGTGCAAGGGGGTCCTTACAATTAAGGAGTAAACAATAACCATGACATATCCTTGGCAGATACTATTTAGGAAAAGCCATTTAGAATTCTATGAGTATAGTGGATTAGCAGCTAAAGAATGGGGCTTGTTAGAGACCAAAGTGGCAATCCTTGCATGGAGCCAGGGTAAGCAGGTGAGATCTTGAATGAATTCTTCTCATCTGCATTCACACAGGAGAAAGATACTGTAGCCGTGGATTTCTGTTCAAATGATGAGGTACTATAACATGTGAAGTTTAAAAATGCGATGGCATTAAATGTTTCCGCAGGCATAAGGATCTATAGATCTCCAGTGCTCAATGAAATGTGTTCCAGGCAGCATGGGGAGTTAAAGGGCCCTGGTGGATATATTTAAAAATTTGCTGGTCACAGGTGGACTGCAGAATGACTGGAGAAGAGCGAATCTGGTTCCTTTGTTCACCAAGGCAGCAGGGATGACCACGTAATTACAGTACAGGCAGTATGACGTCAGTGAGAGGGAAATTATTGGAAATAATTATGACGGACAGAAGGAATTAAAATTCAAAAAGGGCGGAATCAATTAGGGATAGTCAGCATGGTTTTGATAGAGTGTGATCCTGTCTGATGACTTCAGTCGAATATTTTTGAAATGTTGATGAACAATATTGATGACGGCAGTGCAGATGATGTGGTTTACATTAAAGACTTTGACAAGGTCTCACAATGAAGGCTGGTCGAAAAGGGAAGAGCCCATGGGATGCAAGGCATGTTAGCAAATTGGATCCAAAATTGATGGAGGGTTGTTTTTGTGATTGGAAGCCTTTCACCAACGGGTGTACCAGAGGGAGCTGTGCAGGAACTATTG
This sequence comes from Chiloscyllium plagiosum, assembly GCF_004010195.1. Lineage (NCBI taxonomy): Eukaryota > Metazoa > Chordata > Chondrichthyes > Orectolobiformes > Hemiscylliidae > Chiloscyllium > Chiloscyllium plagiosum. The sequence goes on from NC_057758.1 coordinate 5,955,155, forward strand.
TTCTTGAAGATCTGAAGATCCTGAAGAAGGGCCTGTGCCCGAAACGTCGCGAATCTCCTGTTCCCTGGATGCTGCCTGACCTGCTGTGCTGTGCTGTTCCAGCAATAAAGTTTCAACTTTGATCTCCAGCATCTGCAGACCTCACTTTCTCCTCCTTCTTGAAGATCTACATTAATGACTTGGATTTGAAAGCAGATGGTATTATTTGTAGGTTTGCAGATGATATGGAAGGTGAGGGCTTTGTCCACAGTGAGGGGAATGGGCTCAGGTTACAGTCTGATGTCGATCAGATGATAAACTGAGAATAGTGGCAGGTGTAGTTTACTACGGATCAGTGTGAGGTAATACCTCGGAAGATCTTATCAGTGAAGAACATACTTAATGAATTGAAGAATGAAGAGAACTTGACGTACAAGTCCATAAATTTCTGAAGAAGCCTGCACAAGCTGACAAGGTGGGGAATAAATCAGAACTGGGAGAGGAAGGGAGCCCTACTTCATGGTGGGGAGTGTTGCTAGAGCTACTTGAGAGGGTTTAACCTAATCTGGCAAGAGTGCAGGATTTTAAACACTCATACGGCCTGAAAGACGGTTAACGTTGGTCCACAAGTTAAATAGAGCAATTTAAATAGACAAGGCAGTAAAGAGCACAGCCGGCAATGAGGAAAAACTGAATTAATAACCTGCATTTATTTCAAAGGAAGAGGCCTGACATCTAAGGCAGATAACTCAGGTCATGAATGGGAACATGGGATTGGGATATTGTCGGTATTACAGAAACACAGTGAGGGAAGGGCAGGACTGGCAGGTGAATGCTCGACGTCACTGATGCAACAGGAATGGCTGATAAGAAGGCAAGAGAGGAGAATTGTTGGTGATTTTGACTGGGGAATCATCACAAAAACTAGTTATTCGTGCAGGATCGCCCAGTTAATCTGTAGTAGTGGATTTGAGAAATATGAATGCTTCGACACATTGATGTAATTGTACTGCAGGTCCCCAATAGTCAGTGGGAGATTTGAAGCAAATACATCGGGAGATTTCAGATATCTGTAATAATGATAGGGTTGGAATGGTTGAGGACTTTAACTTTCTATTTTAACTGGGACTGCTATGCAGTTAGTTGAGAGCAATCTGTTGAATGTATTCAAGGAAAGTTTCTCAATCAATGTGTAAATGGCACATCTGGAGAAAGGGGTAAAACCTGACCTCCCCTTGCGAAAAGAGGTAGAGAGAGGCACTAAAGTATTCGTGGAGGAACACTTTGGCAAAGTGAGCACAATTCTTTTAGTTTGAAAATAGTTATGGAAAAGGACAGGCCTAGTCGACAAGTAATGTTATAAACTGTGGCAAGGCCAATCTTGATTGCATTGGGCAAGAACTTTCTAAAGTTGATTGGTGAGTTTTCCAGGTAAAAGCAAGTCTAGCAAGTGGGAATACTATAAAAGTGAGATAAAATGAGCGTTTATGTCCATCATGTTCCTGTTGTGTGCAGGACAATGCTGATAGAAAATTTGGGGAAAAATCTGGCTGACTATTGAGGCTCTGGTAAAGATACAGGAGGCAGATTTCAGGTGTAGCCAACTATATCAAGTGAATTCCTTGAGCAGCATATGGGCATAAGAATGCATCTTTAATGGAAACCAGGAAGGCAAAACGGGAAATGAAAATAGCTTTAGCAAAGAAAGTTACGGAGAATTGCAAGTGATTCTACAAGCGTATTAAGGGCACAAGAGTTAAAAGGGGCAAAATAAGGGGCCAAACCATCAATGAGGTCATCGATATGTGGAACATCAAGAGTTGGGTAAGATCCGAAGCAAATATTTCATTTCAGAACTTCCTGTGGAAAAAGACTGAGAACTCACGGAATGGAACAGTGGTGGCAATTACTGGAATATTGTTTGCAATTTTGATCTGCCTTTGACAGTTGAAAGCTTTGAGAAAATATTTGCCAGGACGTTGCCAGGGTTAGAGTGTTTGAGCGTCAGGGAGAAATTGAATACGCTGGGGTTGTTCTCCCTGGAGCATCAGGGGTTCAGTGATGACCTCATAGACGTTTATAACATCATGGGGGAACATGGAAAACGAAACTAGACAAGTTTTTTTTCCGCAGTATATTTGCTTCCAAAATGAGAGGGCATATGGTTCAGATGTTCGGGGATAAAAAAATGGTCTTGCAAAAACGCTTTAACGCGCAGGGTGATGCATGTATGGAATGAGCAGTGACAGGGAGTGTCAGAGACTGTTACAATTGTACTATTCAAAAGGCATCGGAATGGGTGTGTGAATAGAAAGGATTTAAAGGCAGATTTGCCAAATACTGAAAAATGGGACTTCATTTATCACGGTTATCTGGTCAGCATGGACGAGTTGGTTCGGAGGGTCTTTCTTTTTGTACTGTATATCTCCAAGACATTATGTCTGGAAAACAGATCACATTACAAAAGAGGCGATGATCTTGGTGTTAAAACACAAAATGGAGATATGTCCACAGAACATGATCAAGTGTATCTCAGGACATTGCGAGAATTTCAGCAGGAAATTGCAGGGACCCTCGCAGATATATTTCGAATATTGAGAGCCATATGTGATGTGCTGGAATACGGGAGGCTAGCACATTGGACATGAAAGGAAATGGATATTGATGTATTGGGTGAAAAAGGCTGAAAAACTGCAAATGGAGTTCAATATGGGTGAACCTGAGGTAATGTATTTTCGTACAACAAACAGGGATAGAGCTTATATTATTAATGGTAGGGTCTTTGGTAGTGTTACAGAACAGGTGAGCTCAGGATTCGGGTGCATACGTCTTTGAAGTTTGCATCACATACAGACAATTTGGTTAGAATGTATGTGTGGCACGCTCGCCTCCATTGGGGGATTTCAAATGGGGACTCACATTTTTAAGATTAGAGGAGAGATATTTATTTTAAAATAAGACACAAAGGGCAAATTGTTACGCAAAGGATTGCTTATGTGTGGATCAGGACACAATGAAGGCAGAGCAGCAGATGTCCTGACTTCAGCAAGGCTTTGATGAGGTTTAGCATGGCACACTCGTCAGTAAGGTAAGATCACATTCGGTCTGGTAGAGTTGGCCAAATGGACACACAATTAAATTGACGTTGGAGACAGAAGGTGTTGAGAGAGAGGTTTGTTGTTATGATTGAATTCCTGCGGCCAGCAGTGTGCCGAAATTATCGATGCTGGCACCATTGGTGGACATCATCCAGAGAAACAAGTTTGGTGACCATGTAACAGCCACTATAAGTTAAATGGTGAATGCCAAAATTAGTGGCATAGTCGCAAGGTTTGTAGCTCAGGTTGAGGTTTAGGGTGTAGGTTTGCTTGCTGAGCTGTAGTTTTGATATCCAGACGTTTCATTACCTGGCTAGGTAACATCATCAGTGACGACCGTCACTTGGAATTCGCCACTGATGATGTTACCTAGCCAGGTAATGAAACGTCTGGATATCAAAACAACAGCTCAGCGAGCAAACCTATACCTTTAGTGGCATAGTGCCAGTGAGTACAATTATTGAAGGGACTCTTGATCAACTTGGACAGTGGGCCAAGAAATGAAAGATGGAGTTTAATTCAGATGTTAGATTTGTTAAGAGAAACCAGGGAGGTCTAACACAGTTAAATGTAGATCCTGCGTAGTGTCGTCAAACAGAGAGAGATCAAGGGGTGTGGTTGCATTGCTACTTAGAAGTGGAATCACAGGTGGACAGAGTAAGTGAATGCAGCATTTTGCACGATTACCCTTATGGGTCAGAGCAGAGCGTACATGAGTTGGAGATATTTGTAACATTGTCCTCAATATTTCCTTAGGCAGAGGAGGCTACGGGGTGACCTTCGAAAGATTTATGAAACCATGCCGTTGTGGGGTAAGTCAGGTGAATTGCTAAGTGTAGTCGAACCCAAAACTAGGGATATATTATGAGGTGAGACAGCAAAGAATTAAAATGGAAGCTGATGGGCAATGTTATCCACAGAGGATGAATCATAGATGGTATGAACTGCCAGAGGAAATGGGTAGAAACAAAAACAATTGCAGCATGCAAAAGGCATGAGTGCAGGAACATGGAGAGGAACAGGTTGGAAGGGGTATACGTCAAAAGGAGGCAAATGCGCCTCCTACGCTTATGAAAGACTTATGAAAGCTGAAGAAAACATGCAGTGTGTCAGGTTTCATTGGTAGTGGGATTGAGTTCCGGAATCGCAATATCATGCTGCAACTATACAAAACGCTGGTACGGCCACACTTGGAATATTGTATATATTTCTGGTCGCCACATTACAGAAAGAATGTGGAAGCATTGGAAATGGTGCAGAGGAGATTTACCAGGATGTTGCCTGGTCTGGAGGGAAGGTCTTTTGAGGAAAGACTGAGAGACTTGTGTCTGTTCTCATTGAAAAGAAGAAGGGTTAGTGGGGAGTTGATAGAGACATACAAGATGATCAGAGGATTAGATAGGGTAGACAGGGAAATATGTTTTCCCTACGATGATGACGTCAGCTTGTACCAGAGGACACAACTACAAATTGAGGGGTAATAGTTTTAAGACAGACGTCAGAGGCAAGTTCTTTATGCAGAGAGTCGTAAGGGCGTGGAATGCCCTACCTGCTAAGCTAGTCAATTCAGCCACATTAGGGAGATTTAAACAACCAACAGGTAAGCACATGGACGATTTTGGGATAGTGTAAGTGGACGAGCTGAGAATAGTTTACAGGTCGGCGCAACATTGTGGGGCGAAGGGCCTGTTCTGCGCTGTATTGCTCTATGTTCTATGTTCTAAAGTTTGTTAGCGTGGATGACGTGGGCCGAATGGTCTGGTTCCGTGCTACATGACTCTATGTCTCCAGTTATCAGAGGAGAAGACTACTGAGATGAGGATGTTGTAGAAATTGAAGAAGTTTCACCGACGGTCGTGTGGATTGGAGGATGTTTCAAATATGTGGAGGGATTGTCGAGATGGAAGTAGATTACAGGAACAGGAACTCTTATAGGTGTTAGAATGATTGAATACACCTATTCACAAGACATGTCATAAGTACAGTGATGGAGAGGGAACACAGTATAGGAAGATCCCAGGCAGTTTACCAAACTATCGTGGAAGTCCTACTTTGAGCTCTGTTGTACTGATCCTCACTAATACAGCACAGGCCTGGATTGATAACTGTGAGCTCCCTCTGTTGTCTTAGTACAATAGACTTCAAGTAGGGTTAGTGATTGAGCCTGGTATTTTTTCAACTGTACACCTCCTCCAGCACTGTTTTTTATGTCAAGTCTGTTAGTCATTGTTTGTATCCCTCATATTGCTCTGTGGTCTGTGCACTGTAAGTGATTTCACCTCGCTGCAGGACTTATTTAAATGTCTAGATCTTCCTACCCATTGTCTATCTGGCTGAACAACCATCTTCAATGTGGTGACGAGGGAGACACCCAGCAGTTGCAAAAGAATTGATTCAGGATCTTACTGACTACAGCGCAAATCGAGGGCCGTAGTGCCTGTTCTGCGCTGTATTTTTCTATGTTCTATGTTCTTTGTTCTACCTGTGGGAGACAGTAAAATAGACAAAATCTGAAATTAAACTGATGACGTGAGGGTTACACATGGAGAATGACACTGAATCCCGGAGTGACCTGGAGAGTCCATGTCTCCATCCTTGGCCTGTGCAGCCTCGTTTCTGCATTGTAGTGTTCTGTTGGCTCAGGGGCTGGGTAGCTGTAACAGCGAGAGGCGCTGTCAGTGGCAGCAATTAGATCAACATAGTGATGAACATCACATGGAGGGTGACTGAGTGATATCAAAACAGTGCAGTAAAACTTCAGTATTAAATAATTGTGCGGGATGAAGTGGGTTTTGATTCAGGGTGCACTGGGATGAGCAGATTGTGAGCAGGCGAAATGGTGGCCTAGTCGTATTATCACCATACAATTTACACAAAAACTCAGTTGATTCGAATCCCACTATTACAAGTGGTCTATAGTGAATTAGATGCTTCGGAAAGAAAATGTAATTAAAAATCTGCAAATGAGTATTAAACAACTGCTGATGTTAAAAAATCCATCTGTCGCAATCTTGCCCTTTATGCAAGGCCATCTGCCATCCTCACCTGCTCTGGGCATCATGATATATCTCCACAACAACAGCAATGTGGTTGCCTCTGAACCGACTATTGAAAGGGCTCAGCAAGCCACTCCATTCAAGTGCAACTAGAAGTAGGTAAGAAATGCTGTCCAACCAGAGACACCCAAATCCCACGAATGAATAAAAAAAATTCCATTGGCTTGGCACCACTGGAACAGTGCACAGACCAGTGTCCTGGTCAATCGTGTCATTAAGTTTGTGGACAGGGCTTTTAATTGACCGAGAGATTGCAAGGACAGTGTTCAGCTGAAAGGAGCTTTCCAAATCTAAAGTGGAAAGGTGATGCTTTGGAACAGCATGAGGATGTGAATGAAGACAAACAGGAAATTCTGGTCAAAAGAAATGTTTCATCGTTTTTTTTTGGAATGGAAAAATATCTCAATGAATTGTGACATTGAGATAAATGAGATTTAATCACCAGAGAGACGTGCTTACACGATTAACAAAAAATGGAACATTAATATTCAAAGGTACGCTCAGGCAGAATAAGAAAGCAGGATGGGTAACAATGAAAGTAATGGATAACAAAGCCATTACAGAAAAAGCATTTCACACATTCTATGCAGCTGAATCAATATCAATGCATATTTTGGTAAATACGTGTCAAAAGTACAAGTAGCTGAACAGTTCTAGGGCGACAAACGGCAGTTTTATGATTATCACTGAATTGAAGAGGAATTACTTAGTATTTGTAACAAAGCCAGTGTGATAATTTTATGAGACTTCAATGGTCATATTATCTTAGATACTCAACTTGGCAAGACTGATATTCGGAAAGGAGTTCAGAGAACTGTTTTGTCAGTATCTCTTTGAATAACACATTGTGCAATTTGGTTCGGGACGTAACTATCTCAGGTCGCCCTTTCTGCGATGAAGCTGAGTGAGTAAGCCGTGCCACATCGGGAGATCCTCCGGGAAATTGTGATATAATGAAATTCAAATCAGTTCCGAAGTTAAAATGACTAGAGGAAGGACAAGCTAAATTGGAACAGAAACATAAATAGTTTCCTGTAAGTGAACTGTGGAATACATTTGAAGAACCAAAACATGAGCAAAAAGACATGCTATTGAAACAGTAAAAAATACAGCAAAAAATTCACGTCTGACCCTCACTTAGGACAGAAACGATCCGGTTAAAATCAGAGAGATTCAGAACGCTTCTGAAGACAAAACGATCAGTTTTAAAGAACATTTCTCGTTTATTAACAGACAATGGGCTACCAAAATATGGAAGTCATGGTAAAGGGGATTGCAATATGTCTCCGAGCAGGAGGAGTGTAGTCACAAGTCGACACATTGTCAAACTTTAAGGAGATGATAGAAACAGGGAGGGTTCACTGTGCTGGAAGTGGTGAGTCGACATTTGAAGTGGCAGGGGCCTCAATTATGTTTTTAAAAAGTACGATTTTCTGCAGCTTGAGGTATTTGCAGAGGAAACATGTCCACATCCATTCTTAGGGTGAGGGTACAAGTGGATGGGCGATCAAACTTTGCTCACCGGTACTTGCCCAGAGGCGGCTCAGTATCACCAATATTGCCGTGAGATGGGCGTTACATTTTGGCCAAACCAGGAAAAAATACCGACTGTCCTTCAATAATGGATATCAGAGAAAGAGTTAAGTATTTTTCCAGATAATCAACAATGCGTTGTGAGTAGTCTCAACAATGTCCTGCACAGTTCCAATATGACAAACCAACACTTATTGTCTATTATCAGACCAATGAAGGCAAGTGTGCCAAATGCTTTCGCCACCTCTCTGTCTGCCTGTGACGCCACTGTTAACAAACTATATGCCTGCAGCCTAAGCTTCTGTGTCTGACAACAGTAGGCAGAGTCCTAGCACTGAAGATTGAAGTCATGCCATGTTTCTTTCCGATCAGAACGCAGCACCTTAAACTAATCTCAATAAATGTCTGTCTGCTATTCCTGAGACCACCTGCCCAACTGATCAACATCACGTTGGACTTTTAAATAATCTCCATCACTGTCCAAAATTCCACCAACTTTAGTATTACCCACAAACTTACTGATCCTGCCTCCAATATTCTCATCCAACTCATTTCTATAAATAACAAACAACATTGTTCCAGCACTCATCCTTGTGGCACACCACTGGTCATGGGTCTCTGATCAGAACAATAAACCTCTCCCACCACTCTCTGTTTTCTATCGTCAAGCCAATGTTGTATTCGGTTGGTGAGATTTCCATGGATGCAGTGTGATTGACGATCCAAACATAACTGCCAGGGATTGAGCAATTTCTTCCCTAGCTTCCCACAATGTCCTGGGACACACCTGATGTGGACCTGAGTTGTTATCTGTCTAAATTCATTGCAAACCGTCCAGCACCTCATGTTCTCTAATACGAACTCTTTTAAAGACATCAGTATTTTTTTCCCGAGGTGCCCGAACTTCCATGTCTTTCTCCACAACAAACACTGACATGAAACGGTTTTGTTTACGATCTCATCCATTTCCATTAGTTCCACACACACACTGTCTGGTTGATATGTAGTGGGCCATACTCTCTCCGTACTGGCTCTTCAGTCTTTGTTGTACCTTATCCAAAGACTTCTGAAAAGTGAAATCAGCCATTTCATCCCACCTCCACTCCCCTCTCCCACATTTATTTAATATACAATTTATAACCACAGCAAATAATCAAATCTAACATATTCATCGAGATCTTTCTCTTCTAGAAAATGAGTGTTCAATTGTTTCCAATGGTCCAGTTATTGCTGAATGCATTACACTTAATATTACATTGCAGCACTTTCACAGCTTACTGCCAGGCCTTGGGGACAATGACCGAAGTAGGGACGTCGATTGAGAATTAATGAAGTTACTAATATCGAGTGTACAGAGTTAGCAAGTTTTATTCACCGGTCATTGTTAACGAGAGTCAATCTCAGTGGCTGGAAGTGGTGACAGCAATTAAGGGGACGCATATACATCTATGGATTGCTTTACTGGCTGCAGAAGGTGACAGAATAATGAAGGAGAATACTGACAGTTGGGAGTTAGCCATAGTGACTATTTTAGTGATGGAACTTTGTCACAGAAAATATTGCAGAGATTTGGCGAGGTGACACACGCAGGGAGATTTCAAGTGGCTTCACGATGTTGCACAAAGGAATGGTTGGCAGGGAAGTGTCTCGGAACTGGATGGTTTTAAACAGACAGATATGTTTGCAGAGATGATACAAGATTAGAGGGAGTGAGGAGGTGTAGGACAGTATGGAGGAGTGCTATGACGACTTGAGAAGTTTACAGTGATATCATGTGCAGTAGAGCCTGGAGAAAAATGCACAGATGGAGAGGTTGTTGAGGGCTGGAGGTTGTTACAGAGACAGGGTGAGTTGTAGTAACTGAAGAAGTTTTAGACAGTTTAGCTGAGACTTGGAAGGCCGAAGGGCCTGTTCCTGGGCTGTCTTTGTTCTTTTTACTAATATTCACGAAATATCTTTGGCAGATAATGTTATGGAGCCTCAGCCGGAAATGGGGTTCATGTCGCACTGCAGGTGACAACAAATACACTACTCTCTCTATGTCTCTCTCTCTCTCAGTCTATCTCTCTCAGTCTCTCTGTCTCTCTGTCCCTCTCTCACTCTCTCTCTCACACACACACATACACACACTCATTGACGCAGACCCTCCCTCAGGCACACACGCATATGTCTCTCTTTTCACGCCCCCACCGCACCCCGTCACGTGCATACACACAGAATCAAGTCTATGGAGTGAATTTTCATTCATAGAATCGCAATTGCAGGTACATTTTATTTTCTTGAATACTTACACAATCTGCAGGCAGTCAATGCACGCAGTCAGTACATGTAACATTTCATAAATTCAGACTTTGAAAGTAGAACTAAACTGGCTCAAGATTGGGGTACAACCCTCTAACCTCAAACCATAAATGCAATGTTTGAGCTGAGATGTCACTTCATAATGTCGATTGGGATCTGAGGATTAAAAACTGCTCCCAGTGTGGCCTGCTCAAAGTAGGTTGAGACTTCTTTATTACATAGTGCACACAGTGTGTTTTGCTCAATATAGATTGGTGCATGCAGATTTCACGGTGTGCTCAATGTGGGCTGCTCAATGTAGATTGAGAACTCAGGAATACATAGTGCTCCACTGTGCTTTGTCAAATGTAGATTGGGACCTGAGGAGTGCACACTGCTCCCAGTGTTGTCTCCCCAAAGGAGAGCACAGAAGTGCACAGAGCTGTTCGTGGGACTATCAAAGATAGAGAAAACGCAGAAGGGTAGACATTCTCTCAGTGTCCTCGACACAAGTCACATGAGTGGATAAAAAGGGATTAACACAAATCGAACAGTTGTTGAATAAATTATAATATCTCAAATAATTTGTTGTGTGAAAGTATCTATCAAAGATGATTTTCACACTGAATCATTGGAATAGAGATTAGGAGCAACAGACCAAATGCTCTCCTGAAGTTGTACGAATCAGGGGCAGGTTTCAAAGAGGAGAGGGAGATGAATAGGGCAACGGCGGAATAGTTACAGATTACATCTCTGGATGCTGAAGGCATGCCTCAAATTGTGAATTGAGACAAATCTGGGATTGGGCAGGATTCGAAATTTTTGAAGCTCGGGGTATCAGGGAGAATGTTGGAGCTGAAAGAAACGGAGATAAGGAGAAACGTCTTCAGCCAGAGAGTACTGACCCAATGGAATTCATTGCCACAGAAGGCTGTGGATGCCATGCCCCTGAATATTGATATGAAGTGGAAGATAGCTGCTGTCCCTTTTAAGAGTGATTTTCATTTTGTACTTAGAGCTTACAAGCACATGTCTTATGATAAACTAACAGCTCCAGTAGCAAGTTGGAAATATGTAACATTTTGGTGTGAAATAAACACCTGAGTTGATCGCTGTTTTATCAATAATACGAATTTAACCAATCAGATTAAATCTTTCGGCCGAATACGAAAATCCAATCGAGTTTGCATTTATTGTTTTGTCAGCATTGAAGTAATGAGACGATGCAGTTTTGTGGAATAAAAAAATGCAAGCAGTTTGAAAGTCAGTCAGAGCATCTGTCATTTGAAACACTACTTATTAAAGGTACCTTTCCATGTGAAACATATTCACAGTTATAGACAGATAACGACCCAAGGAAAACGTCTTGCCAAAGGAAGAAAGACAACAAAGACGACAGCCTCTGTATGGTTTTGTAATTAAGTTGTTGTAATTTTAATCAGTGTTTCATTGGAACAGTATATTATGATAGAGTTGGACGCAGATAAAAGGCACTCAAGGGATGGAGGTGCGATAAGAGTTGCGCATAGTTGTTGTTTTCCTGGTCACTTCTAAAGTTAATAATTACGTTCATATAACTTTCTGAAAATGGTGGAATTTGGGAGGTTTGTGGCACTCATTTTTTAACAGATTACGAGGGGAGGTGGGCATTTCTGTGCGTTTGGTTTAATTAACAGAAGGTTTCACCGCCATGCCATAACAGTTTGTGGGTTTGGGTCCGTGGCTTAGACAGGTGTTGACATATCTAGTCTGAGATTTGGACAGCTTTGAACATATTTGGGAAACTAAAAATCCCAGCAGATTTAAACGATTGTCGATTAGGTTCCTCGATGTATAAATAAAACGTAGGTGAATTGTTTTAGTTGTGGTTAGTTAAATTAAAGGTAGCGAAATGGATCCTAAGATTACCAAAGGTGTTCTACGTTTTGGAGATGATTCCCAAATTTGCCAAGAAAGTTTAGAAAGACAGAAGAAAGCCATACTTTTATAATTAGGCCTTAGGTTAGAATTGAGGCGAACCAGGGACAAAAAGAAAGGTAAATATGCAATGGAGTTAATCAGTCACTTACTTGTATTAGGGAAATAGGCAAGTGCAGTTACGTTTGAAAAGTTTAAGTTACAATTGAGGCGAATGGCCTCACAAGATAAAGAAACAGAGAAAGAGAGAAAAAAAGAGAAAGAGAGAGAAGAGCAAAAGAGAATAGAGAGAGCGGAGAAAGAAAGACAGAGAAGGTTATTAGCTGATCAAAGAGAAAGATAGAAGGAAGAGAGGGAGTGGGAAAGAGAATTTGGACTTCAGAAGTTGAGAATTAGTCAGGAAAGACA
>NC_057758.1:5967925-6004148 GCF_004010195.1 Chiloscyllium plagiosum
AGCATAACTGTGCACATACAAACAGACATGCACACACACGTACTCATACATAAAGAGACACACACAGACAGACAAATATTGTGTCTCAATATGTTGTCAGGGAAGACGCCGATTCTTTTAATAAACTCAAGTGATTTTTTACAAAAGAAAACATGGCTTTGATTTGCACTTTTGATCTACGTCATCGCTTGATGATCAGACAGGCACACAGAAAGGCTTAGATCAAACAAGCATTAATTCATTCATTCTAAACGTGCTCCACTTCTATCTCTCCCACTTGCGTGCACCTATACACACACACACAGAAGGAGAGTCACAGCTAAAGTGGGTTGAATCAATTCATCTGTAAGGGAGATAGACTAAGCTCAGATTGGTTTCTTTGGAGCAGCGACGTTCCGAGGAGTCCTGTTGGAGCTATTAATTATTATGAGGGTCACGGTCAGAGTGGGTACGATGCAACTGCTCCACTTCATTGAATTGGCCAGACCAAAGCGGAGAACATTTTAATGGAATGGCAGGTTTGCAGACAGGAATGGAGGGAATAATTCGTCATTCATAGAGGGGTGGTAGTCTGAAATGCTCTGCCTGGCAGGGTAGCTGAGGTGGGAACACTGCACCCTTTAGTAAGCACTGACGTTGATGGATGTGTGGGAATGTGGCCTCATGCAGGTTTTGGATGTCTTTGTTGGCAGCAGATACTTGATGGGCTGAAGCATCTCAAAGGAATTCTGTGCTTCAATGTATCTGTGGGTCTCCCTGAGTTTTCATGAATCACATTGGACTCAGTCTCCATAAAATAATCAGAATTCTGGAACGTTTATAGTAAGCAAGGAAGACATTGCAGCCATCGTGCATGTACTGACTCCTAAAAGGGAAACCCCGCTTGTCCTGTCCTCAAATCCTCTCTCTGCAGTCCTCTCTAACTTCCAAACATATATCTGCTCTGTTGTCTGAAATCTGCGATGGAATTCACCTCCACCATACACCCAGGCAATGCACTCCACTCCTGATAATTCTCTGAGTAATAACTCCCAGTGGGACAACATGAGGGGAGTAAAGGAGAACAGGGACCTGGAGAGTGCTTTTCAATATGATCAGCAGTTGTCCCTGCAGAATGAAACAATCTTTAAGAAACATTTTGCAAATACTAACAAATTTAAGTCTGAAGACCTTTCTCCTCATCACATTCCCAGTTCTCTTGCTGAAATTCTTGAAATTAAAATCCCACTTACTGACCTACCAACAAGTAGAAAAAAAAAAATCCTTCATTACCCTTTCAAAATTGTCCACAATTTTTAGCATCTGAATTAAGTTACCTCTTCTCGGCGCCGAGGAGAACAAGCTCAGTTTCTCTATTCTTTCTTTCTCTTTAAAATCCTGCAATCATGGTTGACGATTCACACTGTTGGTAGTGCGCATCGGCAGTAGAGGGGCGGCTCGAGATATGTTGCGCACTAAGTGGCTGCTTTTCGTGGAATTGTGTCGAGTTTCTTGGGCATTGTCGGAGTTGCACCCGCTCAAGCAAGTCAGATGATTTCCATTGCAATCCTTACTTTCACCTTATAGATGGTGAACAGACTTCAGGGAGTTAGGAGATGAGTTACTCTCCCAGATCTCCCAAGACTCGGAACTGTTTTTGTAAACTTCATATTTAAATGGCCGTAATTTATATTCTGTTCAGTGTCAGATCAACAGTAACCCTCTGAACAGTAATAGCTTGTATTTAAAGGCAGAGAGAAGCTCCTTGTCTTCAAAAGGGTAGAATTGAAATTTCTTGATGACAACTCCATATTTGTGGCGGAACAACCCTGTCAGTAGTCGTGTTCCAGGAGATGTGTTCAGTGATCATAACAGTGTGGTGATAATCTCTAAGTCGTAAAAGTGCATTGTCTAAAGGGACATTGCCATCTTTAAAGATCACTGATAAATTTCTCCTTGCTAGTTAAGTGGTTTACAAAGGTTGCTTCTCAAGAAATATTAGTTCCCTTCTGCCAGGATATTCTGCACACTCGACAGGTAATTATGCAATGGTTTCGTGAATGGGGTACTTTTGTGACAACTCAAATCTGAAGTTAAACTGAACAAGCAAATCTACTACGTAAATCAGCTAACTCAAGACGGTCGCACCTAAAACTGTAGTATCCATAGAGATAAACTGGACAAGATGAGATTCTCCACAGGAGGAAACATTGAGGAAGTTATCAGCTCTCTGTAAACTGGAAGTTCTCAGTGTGTAAGCATTCTATAAAGGGGCATTTTTGTAACGCATAGTTTGATCACAGTTACAATTTTGTTACTTAGTGGAAGTTTGAAGAACAATTCTGATAGTACAATGTTCTGAACTACATATGCAATCGAAGAATTAGAAAGAGAAACAACAAATTAGCGTGAAAAGGTTAGCTGCATTTTCGAAGGAAATGTCCACCGGCACTGAAGAGCCCCAATATGTTGTGGACGGCACGGTGGCAAAGTGGTTAGCACTGCTACCTCATAGTGCCAGAGACCCGGGTTCAATTCCCGCCTCAGGTGACTGCCTGTGTGGAGTTTGTTCGTTCTCCCCGTGTCTGCATGGGTTTCCTCTGGGTGCTCCGGTTTCCTCCCACAGTCCAAAGATGTGCAGGTCAGGTGAATTAGCCATGCTAAATTGCCCGTAGTGTTAGGTAAGGGGTACATGTAGGGGTATGGGGGGTTGCGCTTCGGCGGGTCGGTGTGGACTTGTTGGGCCGAAGGGCCTGTTTCCACGCTGTAAGTAATCTAATCTAATTTAATCAAAAGTGATGAGCTGGAGAAGTGTGACGTCCATAAAGATAAAGGGCACTCGAGAGGGGAGAAGACATTACGACGAGGGAAAAATTGACAATTGAAACCTAAGTGCAATCGTTCCCTAATGGATTGTGGAATCTAGGCAAGTTTCATTTGATTGCTTCGTAAAGTTCTTTCGTGGTTGAATTTCAATCTTGTCTGTTGACTTTGAATGGATGTTTTTGCCAAGGAAAGGCAATTCGTTTTTCAAAGTTTACAGCACAGGAAAAGACTCTTCAGCCTTCCAAGTCCGCTCTAATCCAGATATTCTGTCTCAACTTGTGAGCCGCTGGTTTGAACTCAGCCGGAGGTTTGTTGTGGAAAACTGGTTCGCACATTACAGGGAGAGCATCAGTGCTCTAGAGAATGTCCAGAAGAGATGCATACGAATTGAACTTGAATCTGTACGGGTAACTCTGGAAACTGTAACAATACACATCAGGTCCTGTCATGTTGAGCCAGAATAGGCGACTTTATCTTTCGACCAGCACAGAGCTTTTGAGCTGAAAGTTCTCTCTGCTTGTGCCGTTACTTTACTGTGGTCCAATAGTTCTCTTCTCCTTGTCACTCGGTTAAATGGCAATGGGAATATTGTACAGCGTTCTGAGGTCCATGTATATCAGTGATAGCAGGCATCAGGGTTGGTCTGTCTCGACCGTTGCTTCAATAATGTCTCCCTTTCTGTTGGCAAGGTGGATTCTCCTCTTGTGCATTTGTCGGAGGAGTGTGCAGAGCGAATTGCTGCGATCCAGGAGAAGTATACATCGTTGTGTATTGCCCTGAAGGGTTACGCTGCTGTAAGAAGAAATAATTGAGACATTGGGAATGGTCCCATGTTTGCGACTCTTCTGAGCCTCCAACTGATACTTACTGTATTCCTGTTGCTCAGGCTCAGCTCCACTGAGTTAATTTCATCACCCCTGAAACATTACCTTCTGACTCGTGGCAATAAAACTTATAGCATTGATTGCAACCCCTTGTTCGTTACTCATTTTTCATTGTGATTTGTGTGTTTGCTCATATTGACAGAAAGAGAGGGGGAGTTAAGAAAAGGCAAGAGAATACTGACATCTTATAGCTCCAATACAGTCAGCATTAGAGAATCATTGCTTACCAACAAGTCCCAGCTTCGATCAGGAGCAGTGCACATTCTATCCTTGCCCCACTAGAAGGATACAAACTCCAGAGTTGGTGGTGCAGTCGTGTCCACGGTGCGAAGTGAATGACCCTGGTGACCCTGGATGTACTCACTGTTGATTCCTAACACTACGATATCTCAATACGTACGTCCTGACCTGAAAATGGAGGACTGATGCTGATTTTCCACCGTGTACCCTCCCTCAGCCAAACAAGCCGACCTCCTGTGAATTGAACATCACACAGAGGATGCTCTGACGGGAGGGTACGGCACAGGTCGGAATCTGATTTGCTCAAACGTAAATGGCGAACCACATCTAACAGTGGGATTCAGATTAAAAAAAAAACTGATCAGAGAAAGGTTCCACCAATACCCGACCCTGAAAGTTGTGGGAGTCCATCTGTCATTTTGAGTAACAACACTGAAGAGACTTTCAATTACCCCTCGTGCGTACATGTTCAGAGGGTGATTGCTTTATCCTTTTTTTAAAAAGACTGATCCATCACTGTGATGGACAAATATCTTTTCATGATTCCTCTATTAGAGTTGTAAATACAAGTCATTATGTGCACAGCACTCTGAAAGATTTTGGAGCTCCAAAAGATACTGGTGAAGCGTCTACAGATCATTCATTTCTGCTGTCATCACTTCCTCTGAATCGTTCGTGAGCTCTCCTCTCTCTGTCTGTCTATCTTTGTTCATGTTTACACTTCCCTCTTCTTCCTCTCCCTCTCTATCTCACACTCTAATTGGAAACTTAAATTCTCGCACTCCCACTCTTATCCACATATTCTACCATTATGATTTTAAACATAGAGCAATACAGCAACCGTGTCTGTTCAGACATATGCTGCGTTTCTAAACTGATCCAATTCGTCTGAACATGTGCAGAACACCTCTATTTCCTGCGTACTCATGTTTCTGCCCAAATCACTCTGCATATCCACACCAGCTGGTCGCTTGCTACAGGCACTTGTCATCCTTTTGCATGAAGAAAATATCTTACCTCAGATAACTCCGTTAATGATTCCCCTTCTCATCTTAATCCTTACATCTGCTATTTCTACCCCGTGAAAAAGACCGTGCAATTCAGGCTGCTCATGCCACTCGAAATTTTATCGACCTCTATCAAGTCACAACTTTCCCTCTAAAACTCTCATAAAAACGTTCTAAGTTTATTTAACTTCGACTCATGGCAAATTCACTCTAATCCAGGCAGCATCCTTGAAACCCATTTTGCACCCAGGCCGATGCCTCCATATGTTTCTTGTGCTGCGGTAAAAACAAATGTACACAACGTTACAACTGTGACCAAACATTTTGTTTTTTTACAGCTGCCGCATAATTTGCCAGCTTTTACACTCAACGTCCTGACTGATGAAGGCTACCAATTCACATGTCTTCTTTGCCACTTTATCTGTTTTGTTGTCACTTTCAGGCAGCAATGAATTTGCATCATAAGAATCATTTGCGCATCAATGCTCCTCAGGGTTCTGCCAGTTACTGCATTAACTCCTCTTGCATTAACTTCCCAAAATCACTGACTTCACACTTACTGTAAGAGTCAGAAAGATGTATAGCAAAGAAAATGTCCCTTGGTTCCAACTCGTCCATGACAACCAGAAGTTAATCTAGTCCTATTTATCAGCACTTGGCCTATATGCCTCTAAACCCCTCCTATTTACGTACCCATCAAATACCTTTAAAATATTATAATTGCACCAGCCTCCACCACTTGCTCGAGCAGCATATTCCATACACGCATGGCAGCCTGTGTGAAACTGCTGTATTTTAGGTCCATTTTAAATCTCTGCCACCTGTAATCGCACCTCACCGCCAAAGGTATATTTCTCTACCCATCCCTATCTGAGTTTCAGAGAGACCATTTCCTCGGCGACTCACATGTTAGGTCCACGCCCTCCATCAACCCACCCTCCACAACAGAAACGTTCATTTTGCTGCCATAAGAGGTGTTTTGCCATCCACATCAACTCCGTTCACGGACCCAAATGATCTTTCCACATCCATTCATCTCATATACTGTGTCCGTTGCAATTGATGTGCTCTCCTCTACATTGTAACAGGATGCCAACTCCCGGAGCTTTTCAGGGAACATCTCAGGAAGACATGCACCAAACAAACCTACCAAACAATGGCCGACCACGTCAACTGCCCCTCACATTCCTCCAAGGTCAAGCAAGTCCAGGGACTCCCTGACCACGAAATACAAACGACCCAACAACTGCAAGAACAACGCATGGTCTTCCAACTTGGCACCATTCAACCACACAAAATCAACAACAATTTCACTAGTTTTCAAAGCTGCCAGCCTTCCACCTTATCCCAGGCCCAATGCTCCAACTCGACACTGCCATTTTGATTTATTATACCAGTTCATCTTCCTTACCAGTTATCCATTAAACCCTCTCCCACGACCTTTCACAATATGCTGCCCCGTGCATCCACCTGTTGTCTTCCAAATTAGCGAAGCCAGTGCCAACCCCACACATATATTTAACTTTCAGTGCTCTTTCAACCCTGACCCAGTTTATACGCTTGCTACAAAATGCAAATGGTGTTGATTGAACTGTGAATCTTCTCCGTAAAATATATAAGATCTGAAATCTTGTCATGGTCTCTTGCTTCAGAAGCAAACTAAAGGTATATTTTCTCTCTCAAGAAGTATCGCTTCTAAGGCAAGTGTTTGTTGTCAATTCAGAATTATTCGCCTTGGTTACAACCTTAAATTCATGACAGCTTCAGTCCAAATTTCGACATAATAAGGGGAAGCACAAGAGATAAGGTGAAAGTGACTGCCCTTCAAAGTCAGTCGTCATTTGACTGAGTTTTGGATTTGAGAATCTTTCGGCATCCGAGGGTCAATGAAACTCCAATGCATTAGAAAACTCTGTTCTTAAGAAACTGATTCGTTTCTGACTTTTTTTAAAGAAATGGAATCCCTACAGTGTGAAAACAGGCCCTTCAGCCCAGCAAGTCCACTCCCACCCTCTGAAGAAGTACCCACCCACCCAGTCCCATTATTGTGCAATTATCCCTGAACACTATGGGCAATTTAACACGGCCAATTCAACTAACTCGCACATATTTGAATTGTGGGAAGCAGCCAGAGGAAACTCACGGTGACCCGGAAAGAATGTGGAAAGTCCACATAGACATTCGCCCAATTCTAAAACTGAACTCAGGTCCTTGGCGCTGTGAGGCAGCAGTGCTGGAAACTTAGCCACTGTGCTGCCTCAATGAAGAGTGTCGCTGTTCATTGTATTTTCTATTCACTTTTAATGAGTGTCTGGCCGGACATCCTCTGGTTCACTGATCATTTACGAGTAGGAAATAGTTTATCCTGGTCTTTTCTCTTTAGCTGCCTCGTCAAATTGTGATTACTTTAACCACTAGAAAATCCTTCCACACCCTTCCCACGCTCAAACCATCGCACATCTATGGAGAAACGTCCATAGTACTCCAATCTTCACAACTGACGTTTATAACCAAGAATCTATGCAAGCAAAGGCCCCTACTCTTGCAGTCTCCAAAATATTCATACCTAGCTCACCTGAAGGAGGTATGCACTCTCAGATCAGTGCTGTCAGAGCTCTGTAATGTCAGAGTGTCAGTTGAGAGGGATTACCAGGCTGATGAACAGTAACTGCTGCGGTAACTACACACAATTGGAGGGTTAGCGCTGATGGGTTCCTGCAGTACTGGAGGGTCTGTGCTCAGGAAGCTTCGCACAATCAGGGAATCAGTGCTGAGGGAGTGGGGTGTGCCGGATTGCGAGCTCAGAGACGGCTGTCCACTATTGAAACGTCAGAATAAAACGTTGAGACCAGTTAGAAATTAAGTGATTTTAATTAACACAATTCGCAATGAATGTCATGTTATGAAGACTGACACTATCTGTCAATAGTTGGAGCTGTTGTGGGAGTGGTGACGTCGCAGTCGACAGTGACAACTCCCCAGTCTTTCATCATCTGACCACGCAACATTTATAAAACCAGAAACATTTATTAGGGACGATGTACTCATTTCCCCGACAAGGCCCCTGTCTACAGCTCCCAGGAATTCTGTCGCATCCAAAGATCGCCCCTGAAAGGAAAGCAATTTCAGAGTATAAGTAGACAGACATTATGCACGGTGCTTCAAGTGTGTTCGGGAAAAGGGAAGTATGACAGGAAGTGTGCACTGTTCTCCCAGTGTGGTCTGAGCAGGGGAGATAGAGATCGGGCCTGTACGCTATACTCCCAACGTGATCTGATAGGGAAGGTCGAGTCATGGTATGTACACTGTACTTCACTGTGGTCTATTATCGACAACGCAGTCAGGGAATGTACACTGGCATTCTTCTGTAATCGGAACAGGAGAGGTGGAGCCAGGGACTGAGCTCTGTGCTCTGCTTTTGGCATAACCAATGAACAACAAAAACTTAGGTGTACGTAGAAAGTTGAAGATAAAGGAAAATCATTCCTCGGTAACTGAAACCAATGTACAAAAGTGAGAATTCTTTTTTAGTAAATTTAGTAGCAACCTTAAACTGAGAGTCTTCGTTAAGGGTCAAACCTCTTTGAGAACTACGTTAAGTAAGTCGATTCAAACTGGGGGACATCTTTGTGGGCGGCACGATTGGCAAAGTGCCAGAGACCTGGGTTCAATTCCAGCCTCCGGCGACTGACTGTGTGGAGATTGCACATTCTCCCCGTGACTGCGTGGGAGTTTCCTCCGACAGTCCAAAAATGTGCAGGTTAGATGAATAGGCCATGCTAAATTTGCCCGTAGTGTTAGGTCAAGGGATAAATGTAGGGGGAATGGGTCTGGATGGGTGGCGCTTCGGCGGGTCGAAGCCTGTAAGTAATCTAATCTCTGATTCACCTGAATGACGTTTCAGGTCCGTCAATTCATCCCGTCTGTCGGAGTGGCTCGTCAGATTGGAGACGGAAAAGCTCACTTACCCCCATAGAGAAAGCGTCCTCTTAATCCACATGCAGACTCGATGGGATGTTCCAGCACCAGAAACACAAGCAACAAGAGCCGTGCTCTCCACATCTTCAGCTGATCCCCTTGGAGGGATACTGAGATGGTCAGAGTTTCCATTTATAAGAACACGCAGTACCTCCAGTTAATGAATACACGTGCTTGGCAATACTGTATCAAGCAGAAAGTTAGGACTGCAGATGCTGGAGATCAGAGACGAAGACTGTGGTTCTCGAAAAGAACAGCCATTCAAGCAGCATCTGAGGAGCAGGAAAGTCGCTATTTCGGGCTTATGGCATTCATCAGGAATTCCTGCTGTCGGGCTAATGCCCAAAACGTCGCACTTACTTTTCCTCGGATGCGGCCTGACCCACTTACCTTTCCAGCCCTGCACTTTTCGATGAAATATTGCATCCACCCCAGCATGCTGGTGAGTTTCAGAACAAATTTGTTTTCAGAAAAAAAAACTCCTCAAAAAGACTTTACATGCTGCGTGAGTTTTATTATTTTAATGTCCGTCTGAAGTTGCTTAGAATCGTCGCAATTCACTATTGACCCTAATTAATGTCATTTCTAAATTGAGGGATTTTACTCTCATTCACTATCTCTCAATGATTCTCTAAGTAATTAAAAAACAATAAGGATTCAGAAAGTTATGTGTGGAACCGCCACTTCAGACTGTCTCCGATCTGTGGATCGACTACCTCCCATACAGTCTGTTTTCAATCTTTTAGCGATTTTTAATCCATGTTGCCAAAGATCAATCAATCCCGAATATTTGATATTTGATAAGCAATATGTCATGTGGCAGAGTAACAAATACTTTCTGAAACTCCAAGAAACAACATTCACAGTACTCCCTCATGTTCTGACTATGAGACATCATTTTCCTGTTTTCCTTATAGTGTGTATTTTCACGAATTTCATACTTTGGCTCCCATCACTCTTCTTTCCTGATGAAGGGCCTTTGCCCGAAACGTCGATTTTGCTGCTCGTCGGATGCTGCCTGAATTGCTGTGCTCTTCCAGCACCACTGATCCAGAATTCCCATTATTGATATCAAGCGAACAGGTCTGCAATTTGCAAGTTTAGGAGAAAGTGAAGACTGCAAATCGTCGAGAGTCGAGTCGAGAGTGTGGTGCTGGAATAGCACAGCAGCTCAGGCATAATCCAAGGAGCTGTGTGTGCAGTTTTGGTCGCCATGCTATAGGAAGGATGTGGAGGCACTGGAACGGGTGCAGAGGAGGTTTACCAGGATGTTGCCTGGTATGGAAGGAAGATCGTATGAGGAACTACTGAGACACTTGGGGCTGTTTTCATGCGAGAAAAGAAGGTTTAGGGGTGACTTGATTGAGGTGTACAAGATGATTAGGGGGTTAGGTAGGGTTGACAGTGTGAACCTTTTCCCGCGTATGGAGTCGGGTATTACAAGGGGGCATAGCTTTAAATTAAGGGGGGGTAGATATAGGACTGAAGTTAGGGGTAGGTTCTTCACTCAGCGAGTCGTAAGTTCATGGAATGCCCTGCCAGCAGCAGTGGTGGACTCTCCCTCTTTATGGGCATTTAAGCGGGCATTGGATAGGTTTTTGGAGGATAGTGGGTTAGTATAGGTTAGGTGGGCTTGGATCGGCGCAACATCGAGGGCCAAAGGGCCTGTACCGCGCTGTATTCTTCTATGTTCTATGTTCTAGCTTCATTAACTCTTACTTAGTCAATTGTGACATTTTAAACATCAAGCATTCAAGGTCATTGTGGAACGTTATGAATGCAACTGTGCACCATTCTGTGGGTATCCTGGGCTGAAATGATCAGAACTTTGGAGTGACTATTCTGTTCAAATCTCCATTAAATGCCTCTTTTAAAAACCTCAATACAATTTATCTCCGCCTTACTTCCAGACAGCAATTCCAGTACAAACGTCAGTGCTTTGAGGAACAAACAAGTTTTTCAACTCAAGTGTGTTGCATTTCAAGTCATTTGAAATCGTGCCTGATTCCACACCCCATGTGTTCTCTCACAATTTCGAGCGGAAAACAGTCCATCTTGCTCACCTTTGTTCAATACCATCGTGTGATTGGATCCACTAATCCTTTTCCTGGACAAGGAGAAATGTGCCACATTAATACCTTCAGAACTGCGTTTCTTGCACGGAACCCATGCTTTTAAAGCTCTTTTGCGCTATCTCTCTTCCTTGTGCTTATATCTCGCTCAGACTTTAGGTCCAGAAATGGGTTCACAAAACGAATGGAGGCTGCAGTACCTTTAAACTAGTGAACAAGACCGGGTTAAATGGGTCGCTTTACAAATGCAAGATTCACCTAGAAACAGTCACATCCCTTGAAAACAAAGTCTGCAGTTTCCCAACGATAATGGCCACAATGCTTGTCTCTGGGAAGCTTCTCTTCAGGTATTACCGACAAATACAACTCACGTTATTTTACAATATTAAGGATATAATCTGGTGATTATCGGATATTCAGCCATTCAGATCTATGGATTGTCCCAACAGATCGACAGTGAGCTGCTGTATCATATTCTGTGACAGCTCATTCCTTGCAACTTAAGTAAAAAAAATCTGATGGTGAGCAGCGAGAAAGCAGGACCATTTGGAAGCAGTTATTCCACAACACAACGAAGAATCAATACTGTTTAACACTCTGGGCAAATAAATCAGGCAGGGTGAGAGAGAGATGCAGAGAGATAGCATGAAGCAAGGCAGAGATCGTGACAGAAGAACGTGGATGAATGGTAATGACGCAAACGATTAGAATGAGATCAAGAAGAGAAAAGAACACTGGAACACATGTAGAGACAGTGGTAGAAAGAGATGCAGAAAAGCAGCGAATGTGTGAGAAGAATCAGAAGGTGAAACCAGAGTAAGGCAGAGCTACAGATTGAGAGGTAAAAATGGAGACAGATCGGAAGGAGAGAAACAAAGAGAGAAAGGAGTGAAGTAAGAAAAAGCCAGACAGAATTATGAGAAAGATCGGGACATAAGTAAATACAAGAAAGGATGAGACACTGAGATGGAATCATTGAAAGAAAGAATAACGCAATACAGAAGAGGCCGTTTGGAAAATCGAAACTATATTGCTTGAACTATGGCAGCAGTTGAAAATGTTGATCGAGAGAGATGCAAAGAGTTCTTGGGGAGGAAATGGTGGGATGAAAGGGAGCTGAGATCATTTTCTATCTCACTTTCCCAGGGTCGGAATGTGCCAGTGTAATGTGCAGGCAACGAATTCCAGTTGAAGTGTTGTCACTGTTGCAAGCCTGCACTATCAAAGTCCATCTCTCTCTCACCCTCTCTCTTGTTTTGTCTCTCTATATCTTTCTCTCTCTCGCTCTGTATCTCTCCCCTTCATTCTGTGCCTGTAAACAAGACAGATGGGGGAAATGTCTGATCTCTTGCCCCATTCTAGGGATCCGTGTGCGTTTATTTTAGCAGCTGTTGTACAGCATTTTGGGAAATTCGGTGGTGTTCTCGACGTCGATAAAAGTTATTTCAAGCGAAGTGAACAGCTCCAAACCTCGGCATCCATGGCACACTGTGGCCAAGAACAACTGTAGATGAGATTGCAGTTGAGCAAGAAGTTAGCTCACCGCCACCTTCTCAAAGAGAGCGAGGGCTGGGCAAAGAACGCTGCCTACAACAGAGATACAGGTCGCGCCAATTGAAGAAAAATGAAATGAACTTCAATGTTATTGATAACCTCACGGCCTGGGTATTCACTTCAAGCGCTATTTCCCAGCGACAGTGCTGAAATGAAGAGGATGTCAAGAGCAGAACCAAGTGCACATTCGGAATGAGGGATGATCTTGCTGAAGATATAATAAAGAAATACATGCAAGCTTAATAGTGGGAGGAGCACAGGCGAGTAAAACAATGCATGAGCTCTGTCATTCCACACCCACTGGATCAGATCTCCAGTCCGAACAACCAGTTGTGGGAGAAAGTGAAGGCAGCAGATGCTGGGGATCCGAGTCGACAGTGAGGTGCTGGAAAAGCAGAGCAGGTCAGACAGCATCTGTGGAACAGTGAAGTCGAACTTCAGGGTGTAAGTCCTTAATCAGGAATGAGGCTTGTTGGGCAATCGGGCTGAGAGACAAATAGACGGAGTGTGTGGTTTGTGGAAAGGTAGCTGAGAATGCAACAGGCAGATGAAGGTGGCAAGAAGGTGATAGGTCAGAGAGTAGGGTGGAGTGGATAGTTCGAAAAGCTAATGGACAGATCAAGAGAATGATGCTGAGTTGGAGGATTGTGATTGAGATAACAGGTGGTGGAAGGGAAAATGAGCAACCTGGTGAAATTCGCGTTACTCCCGTGTGTTTGCAGGGTGCCAAGGTGGAACAGGAGGAATTCTTCCTCCAGTTTAGAGTGTGGGAAAATGTGATCCTCTGAAGTGTTTTATAAACAAACCCACAACTCGTTCTGGAGAGAGTGATGCTGGAAAAGAACAGCAGGTCAGGTAGCATGAGAGGAGCTGGAGAAATGATTTTTCGGTCCAAACATCCAAACATCAGCAAGTCCTGGAAAATATTCAGACTTGGCCAGGCAAGTGGAAAATAATACTTATGCTGAACAAGTATCAAACGCTGACCATCAGCAACAAGAAAGAAACAAACTATCATCCCTTGACATTCAGTAGCATCACAATCACTGGTTCCCACGCTGTCAACATAATACACGGTTTGAGGAGTTCATGGGGTACCTTTGACCAGAAAATCACAAATTTCGCCATCTAAATGTCTTGGAACGTCTGAGACTAGGAATCCTACAGCGAGTGGCCCACCTCCTGACTCCCAGTATCATGTCCTCCATCAACAAGTCAAAAGTCAGAAGTCTGATGGAATGCTGTGATGAGTGCAGTTCCAATTACACTCGAGAAGCTCTAAATCATCCAAAGTAAACAGCCTACTTGATTTCCATCACACTAAAAACACTCACTCTGCCCCATTAGGCTCTCAGAAGAAGTAGTTTTTGCTTACTTCAGGAATTCAAGAAAGATCCTAAGCCAGCACCTTCCAAACGCGTGACCACTGCATTCTAAAAGAAAAAGGATAGCAGATACATAGCAAAATCATTTACTGCAAGTTCACATTCAAGTCGTTCGCTATCGTGACTGAGAAATATATTGCCATTCCTTCACTTTCATATGACCAGAATCCTGGAATTGCCCTCGCTGACAGCACTGTGTGTCTATCTACATCACATGGACTGCAGCGGTTCAATAAGGCAAATCACCTGTGGACATATGACAATTCAGACAGGGGTAATACATGCTCATCCAGAGTGACAGCTCCAACGTCCCAGGAGAGGCCTTAAAAAGCTAAGCTTATGGTAATCGTATAATCAGTATTCCAGGTTTCGTGTACATGTCCCACCGGCAGTCATTGACCTGTTTGTACATTTTTAGGAACACCTTCTTCCTGGTGACTTTGCTCAAGGTTGTCAGACAAAACGCAACTAATGACAGCACCACGTTTTCAAAGCACAAATATTTAACAAGCTGATAAACAGCTGGGAATATTTCACCTTCTGGACAGAGAGATGACAACGGGTGATAGATACATGGAGAGTTTGTGCATCAGATGGAAAGGGACGGAGAAAGTGAGAATGCTAATTACACAGAGGCACAATGAAAAGTCCAACAAAATAAAATAATAAAATAGCAGATGTGGAAAAGGGAAAGGCAGACAGACACCGAGATTCAGAGACAGAGGAAGAAATTTGATGAGGGCAAAGAGTCAAGGGTGCAAGCCTCACCTGGACGGCTATACACAATTCTCGTCTCTGTATAACTGAAGTAATCCAAACGTACAGGACTGCGCACAGATCCGGTCTATGTAGCCCTACTTGGAAGACTGTGTGAAATTCTACTATCCACATGCTTCAGTTAAACTACCTTTACAACACTGTGCATGGAGCGAGCAGCGCAATATTCATTCTTTAGTCCGCATGCTTAGCACCGTGCTCAGTTCCGGCTTCTGTATACCACAGGTAGAAAACACGAGGGTACAATGCATATTTGTGGTTACTCCGTCCATTGATTAGGCCACACTTAGTGCACTGTGTGCAGTTCCTCTCTCCATATCCCGCAGTAAGACGCCACGCATTATCTGAACATGCACATTGCTGGACTCCAAATCTCTCAGCACGATACTTTGTTCTGCTCTCCATATCCCTTGTGTATTTAGAGCACTATTCGCATTTCTGATCTGGATTTCGCATGGTGCGCCTAAAATGAGAGTACACAGCGGAGATCAAATCCTTTTCTCCCTCAGTTTGGTCACGTTTTGATAATTTCACGCTGTCCGAGACTTCTATCTCTTAGCAGAATTACTTCAAACCGCTGCACCGAGTTCTGTTCTCCAGATTCTATGACTGTACGTTTCTCTGAACTTCCTGAACAGTTCTGGTCAATGTATCACATTTCAGATCCCACTTAAAGCAATACGCAGTGCTCCAACAGCCGAATCCCCAGTTTATATAATGGTTCAATCCTTTTCCACAGTTCCTGTTCTCATGTGCTTCAGTCCCCAACCTCATACGTAGCACAATGCAAAGTTCTTATCTCTGTAACAGTTGGATACACCACATCTGGAGCACTGCGCACAGATCTGGGCTCCATATCCCTTAGTTAGACCACACTCAGAACACGGTGTGCCTTTCTGGATATAGACTGGAAGAAATACAGAGAACTGTCGTCACTGCTGAGGTCAACGTTCAAGCCAACCTTCAATCCATTTACTCTACCTGCACTTCTCGTTGCAGTGGAATGAAAGGCAACATCATTAAAGACTCCTCCTACAGCCGTCATAATATCTTCTTGACTCTTAGAGTCATAGAAAGCCATCGAGTCCGACAACACGGAGCCAAGCCCTTTGGCCCAAACTGGTCCATGATGATAAAAATGTCCATCCCCATGTAAATCTTGCTTAGTCATACATTAGTACAAATGCGTTTTAAATATTGTTTATCTACCTGCTCAACTACTTCAACTGGCATCTCATTCAATATGCAGACCCTCTGTGTAAAACACATGCCCTCAGGTTTCTTTTCACTCTATCACCTTTACCCGTAATATTATGGCCTCTCGTCCTCGATTCCCTCGCCTTGGGAAAAAGACTGAGTGTATTGAGTCTCTTTTTACAGACTCAAGGCAGAAAAGCTTAAACACACATACCAAAACGTTCAACAACGTCTTCTTCCCCGCTGTTCAGGACTTCTGAACAGACAAATCAGATCTGAAATTTCATGTTGACGTTGATTTCTGTACACGTTTGCAGTCGTAACTTGGTATTGCTCTCTCTGTTTTATCACCCCTGTGACTTTGTGTGTTGTGGTCAGCCATACTGCACGCAACACAAAACGCTTCGTTGTACTTATGGACATGTGGCAAGAATAAATCAAAATAAATCAAACTGACTTCTGGCATTGCTCTGCATCAAAAACAAGACATCCTCCAAAATCACCTGCCCAACACCAACATCGATGCAATCACATTAATATTAAAATTGAAAGCTGAAATATTGTTTGCAGGTAGTGATACATAAAAGTAGGCAAGGTCGACCCAGGGGAACATCATTGGCAAACAGGAAAGTAGAGATATGTGAAATGGCCAACACGGAGAAAGTGAGATAGAGAGAGAAATGAAAGCGATAGTCAGAGAGAATAATCAGGTAGAGGCAGCGAAATAGAAACGCAAAAAGGAGATAAAGTGGGAGAGAGAGTTGGTGGTGGCGGGGGGGGGGGGGGCGCGGATGCAGAGCGAGCTGCTGGGAATTCGACAGATCAGGAATGGATCCGAATTGAAATAAACAGCTGTCAGCACCTTCCAGTATCCCAGGAGTTGTCAGAGTGGGACACGCACATGCCCTCACTGTGGACTGCTGTCATTGATTTATTCGGGGAGACAAGACAGCTAGTTTGCACACAAAAGTTTCCATTGTTACCAAAAAAGTAACGGCTGGTCTGTTGGAGGTATACCTTTTGGTGTCATTTCACTATTGGGGGTGGCGCTGGGAGAGAGTTTGGAGAAGCCTTGAGGCCAGATTCCATGAAATACTTGATACTGGGAAGTTTTAAGAACCGGTAGAGATACATCAATGTGAACGGAGTGAAGGACAACTAGATAGAAAGTTACATTGCTTCCAACGTTGATTAACTGAATAACTTGCCATACGAAGGGAAATGCAAGCAGTCATGCCATTCCGCGTTGGAAGTATATAAGTAATTGGAAAGGGAAGTTTATTCAGAACCATCTGAAATAGAGTAGTGGTGTGTGGATAATCTCCCAGCCTCTTTTAAAGACCCAAACGCATCATTTCTTGCCCAATTGCAATGTGTTTAAATGCAGACTTGGACTATTTTTGTTTTCCCACATGCTATTCTTGTTGTCAACAATCAGCAACAGTTCTTCAATCTGAACAAAACATTGGCGTGATTAAATAATCGGGTTTTTGTGTCCTCGGTTTGATGTGGAGATATGACTAATGAACTCAGCCCTCTTTGCTCAGAGGTCAGAAGATTAGAAAGGATTCTTTCTTAACACCACAACTGCCCTCGGTAACTTGCCTGTTATTGTTCGCTCTTTATGACTAATGCATTCGTTGAGAATTAATTGGAGATTAACTTCTTTATCTTCAGGGATACAACATCAGGTTAAACGCCAAGAAGCGGACACACTTGACAGAAATACTTCTATTTAAGGAATGCGGTGTGATTATCTCTCATTGCTATCGACGTCAGTCAGTCTGTTAAATATTTGCCTTTAACACGGATCGTACCGGCAACAAGGCTCAATTCAGTCTCCGAGGTTTCGACAAAGGCTGCAATGTCCAACTGTAAAACCTGGTTAGAATCCAGGATCTCATTGTGTCTTCAATACACATACCTAGTGTCCCATATTTTAGACATTGCATTACCGTACACAATGTAGACTGTGGAGATGCCGCATATTGAAACATCAACCACCTCACACGCTTCACATTGAATTTCTGTGGATAACAAAGTTTACACAATGCTAAGTGTCAAAATATCAGTAACCCAACACAGTAGTTGTTGTATTACTACTGGTATTGCTTTGCTGCAGTCTATACATTGATGATTGTTCAAGCCAAACAATAGACATTGTATTACAGCAGACAACGCATAGATAGCTATTCTGCTCCAGAGTAGACATTCTATTCCTGTAGATGATACACACTTTGCACACTGCTGAGTGTCCATGTGTCAGTTCATTTAGAGCTTATAGTGGAATGTATGCACAATACACAATCTGAATACTGCTGATTACTTGAATATGAGTCCTCCCAGACTGTCCACATTGCATTACTGTATATGTGTGAGTCTGATAAAAGACATATTTATATATGTACATATGTGTGTTTGTGAGAGTATGTGTGTCTGCATTTGAATGTAAGTTTGTGATTTGTGTGTTTATCTGTACATGCATGATGTGAATGAGTCTGTTTGTGTGAATGTGAGTGCATATCTATTTGTGTGAGATTTTTTGTATGACTGCGTTTGTGGCTGTGCATGTGAATGGGTGTGAGTCTACGTGCATATCCGTGTGTGTGAGTGTGCGTTTGTATGTATGTGAATGTATGAGATTACGTGAAAATGTGTTTCACTGTGTGTGTCTGTTTCTATGAGAGTGTTACTGTGAATTCAATAATTTCTGTTCATGTTTCGTCACCTCGCGAGATGACGTCATCAGTGCATTTCCAGTGAATTGTTTGTGGTCTGGCCTAAATGGTATGTGTTTGCCTTTATTTCTAGAACTCCTGGTTCTGCATCGGATTTTCATGTGTATGGGTGTCCAGTTCAATGCGTTTATTGTTTCAATTCTCATTGGGGTGCCATTCTTTAATGAATTCTGTCAGGTGGCTTTGTTTTGCATGTGGTAAGATGTTAGATTGGGCTAGTTGAACTTTTGTCATTCGTTGTCTGCATGGTTGGAAATGAGAGAGCACTGGTCGAATCTGACAATGGCAAGTTGACGTTTGTGCCCAAAGTATGTTTAATCTTCTTCATATTTGTTCAATGTCGTGCTTTTCCCGGTCCTTGCAGATAATCTTGTCGATTTCGTACGCGCTTTTGGATGTGGGTGTCGGGTCTTTAACTTATGTGAGTAGCTGGTCGATGATGTCTCCTGGTTTGTGCACCAGTATGACTCCTACAGTACTGTATGTTACTTTCTATGTATCGCAGTGTGTGTGTGTGTGTGTGTGTGTGCGTGTGTGTGTGTGTTTGCGTGTGTGTGTGTGTTTGTGTGTGTAAGCGCGTGTGTTACGTGTCTCAATGAGTATTTTCTTTTGTGCATCAATGTGTATCTGTATGGTTGAGCATCCCAGTCTGTGCACATGATGATATGTCAGTATGATTGTATATGAATGCGTGTATGTCAGGGTATATGATTGTGTGTGTGCCTGTGCATGTGCGTCAGTATCTGTGCGAGTGTGTGTGTTTCTGTTTGTGTGTGTGTGTATGGGGAAGAGGGAGAGAGAGAGGGAGGGACAGGGAGAGAGTCTGCTTGCAATAGGTGCAGGAGTAGGAAATATTGCCCTTTGAGCAGCACCACCATTCATTATGATCATGGCTGAACATCCTCAATCAGTATCCTGTTCCTGCCTTAACCTCATAACCCTTGATTTCACTATCCTTAAGAGCTCTATCCAACTCTTTATTGAAAGAATCCAGAGACTTGGCCTCCACAGCCTTCTGGGGCATAACATTCCATACAACCAACATGCTCTTAGTGAAGTCGTTTCTCCTCAACTGCGTTCTAAGTGGCCTACCCCTTATTGTTAAACTGTCTCGTCTGGTTCTGGACTCACCCATCAGCCGAAACGTGCTTCCTGCCTCCAGAGTGTCCAATCCTTTAATAATCTTATTCGTCTCAATCAGATCACCTCTCAGCTTTCTAAACTCAAGCGTATACAAGTCCAGTCGCTGCAATCTTTCAACGAAATGTAGTGCCACCATTCAGAGAATTAACCTCGTGAACCTACGCTGCACTTCCTCAATAGCTAGAATGTTGTTCCTTAAATTTGAAGACCAAAACTGCACACAATATTCCAGGTGCGATCTCACCAGGGCTCTGTACAGCTGCCGAAGGACCTCTTTGCTTCTATACTCAATTCCACTTGGAATGAAGGCCACCAAGCTATTAGCTTTTTTCACTGCCTGCTGTATCTGCATGCTTGCTTTCATTGACTGATGTCTAAGAACACTGAGATCTCGTTGTACTGCCCCTTTACCTAACCTGACTCCATTTAGGTAGTAACCAGCCTTCCTGTTCTTTCCACCAAAGTGGATAACCACATATTTATCTGCCATGCATCCGTCCACTCACCTCGCCTGTCCAGGTCACCCTGTATTCTACTAACATCCTCCTCACATTTCACCCTGCCACCCAGCTTTGCGTCATCAACAAATTTGTTAATATTACTTTTGTACCAACATTTATGATTAATGTACATTGTAAGAAGCTGCGGTCCCAGCAGTGATCCCTGCGGAAACTACTGGTCAGTGCCTGCCATTCTGAGAGGGAGCCATTTATCACTAGTCTTTGTTTCCAGTCAGCCAAACAATTTTCAATCCATGTCAGTATTTTGCCTCTCATACCATGTGCCCTACATTTGCTAACTAAACTCCTATGTGGGACTTTATCAAAGGCTTTCTGAAAGTCCAGGTATACTACATCCACTAGATCTCCCTTATCCATTTTCTGAGTGACATCCTCAAACAATTCCAGAAGATTAGTCAAGCATGATTTCTCCTTCATAAATCCATGTTGACGCTGACCTATCTTGTTACTGCTATCCAGATGTGTCGTAATTTCGTCCTTTATAATTGACTACAGCATTTTTATCACCACTGAGATCAGACTAACTTGTCTATAATTCTCTGTTTTCTCTTTCCCTCCTTTCTCAAAATGTGGGACAACATTATCCACCCTCCAATCCGCTCGAACTAATCCTGAATCCATAGAACATTGGAAAATGATCATCCACGATTTCTAGAGCCACCTCCTTCAGTAGCCTGTGATGCAGATCATCAGGTCCCGGGGACTTATCAGCCTTCAGACCTAAAAGTCTCTCCAACACAATTTCCTGCGTAATATAAATTCCCTTCAGTTCCTATTCTTCAGCCGCTATTACATCTGGGAGATTGCTCATGTCTTCCCCCGTCGAGACAGAAAAAAGTACCAATTCAGCTCTTCTGCCATTTCTTTGTTCCCCGTAATAAATTCAACCACTTCTGTCTTCAAGCGCCCAATTTTAGTCTTTAGCATTTGTTTTATCTTTTCACATACCTAAAAAAGCCTTAACTATCCTACTTTATATTTTTGGCCAGTTTACCTACGTACCTTATTTTTTCTTGGCGTATTTCCTTTTTATTTAGCCTCTGTTGTTCTTTAAAAGCTTCCCAGTCCTCTGATTTCCCACTCATCTTTGCTATGTTATACATTTTCCCGTTCGTCTTTTTATGGTTATAAAATTCCCTCGTCAGTCATGGCCACCCCGCCTCCCCTTCGGATCTTACTTCCTTTTTGGAACGAACTGATCCTGCATCTTCTGCATTATACCCAGAAATACCTGCCATTGTTATTCCACTGCCATCACTGCTAGGGTATTGCACCATTGAACTTTGGCCAGTTCCTACCTCATAGCTCCATCTTTCCCCTTATTCAACTGTTGTATTGTCACTTCCGATTCTATCCTCTCCCTTTCAAACTGCAGATTAAAGTTTATGGTATTGTGGTCACTACCTCCTAATGGCTCCTTTCCTTCGAGGTCCCTGATCAAATCCGATACGTTGCACAACATCAGATCCAGAGTTGCTTTCTCCCTGGTAGGCTCCAGCACAAGCTGTTCTAAGAATCCATCTCGGAGGCACCCCACAAACTCCCTTTCTTGGGGTCCAGTACAATCTTGATTCTCTGCATGATGAAATCCCACATAACAACTGTAGTAATATCTTTGAGACAGGCCACTTTCAGCTCCTTATTCAACTTACACACTACATCCAGGCTACTGTTTGGGGGCCTGTAGAAAACTCACATTCGGGTCCTTCTACCCTGAGAATTTCTCAGCTCTATCCATACTGACTGTACATCGTTTGATTCGAGGTCCCCCCACGCAACGGACTGAGTATCAATCCATATCAACCGGGCCACCCCACCCCCTCTGCCAGTCAGTCTGTCCTTACGATAGGACGTATAGCCTTGAATATTTATTTCCCAAGCCCTGACCACTTGAAGCCACATCTCAGTTAACCCACAACATTATAACTGCCAATTTCCAAATGAGCCTAAAGCTCATCCACCTTATTTCTAATATTTCGTGCATTCATATATAATATGTTTAATTTGTTACTCCCCTCACCCTTCCTATCAATCCCCATTTCACTTGAACTTGCGGCATGATGCTTTTTTGAGTTTTCTGCTCCATTGATTCCGTTGTCTTTCTTGACATCTCTTGTTCTAACTTTCCCTTTAACTTCCTTCTTAAACTTCCAGTTTGTCCCCTCCCCTCTGCTATTTAGCTTAAACGCAACTGTGAGTGCGTGTGTGAATATGAATGGGAGTGTGACTGAGTTTGTCTGTGTGTGTATATACAGGGCTGAGCAAAGGGACACTATTTTCAGTGACGGTATCTGCGCCTGTGCAGAAGCACTGAGTTTAAAATTCGTCATCGCAATTTGATAATCAGACCCCTCCCAGCATTTTCAGATAATCTGTGAATTAAAAAAAAACCACACAAACCGGTCGTATAATGTCTCCGATAGATATTTAGAAATAAAACACATTTGTTGAACTATCGTAAGACCTGTAGAGGAAATGTCCCGCTCAATAACAAAACTTCCTGTTTTTCTTTGATGAGTTATTTTCGCTAAAGCTTGTGTTTATTTGAGAAAAAAACTTTGAATAAACACTCAATGAATTCCAAATTTAAGCTTTCCGTGTTATACATGAATATTGAGCAGTTTCGGACGACACCGTCTCCAGAATGGAGACGATTGCAGGAGATCTATGAGACGCTGAATTGCGTTGACAGAATAGACGGAGAGATAATGTTTCCTCATGTGGGGTAACCTAGAACGAGAGCTCACAGTTTTTGGATAAGAGATTGCAAGCTTAAAATGGAATTATGGGGGGAGTGTTTTTCACAAATGATCATACGTATATGGAATTCACAGAGTATGGTGTATGCCAGATGTTATGACGATAGTTTGAACCTTTTTGCTAATCATAACCAAAGCACCCAGGTAAGGTCGCTCTGCCTCATCACCTGTTCAAAGTGTTCATTAATGAAAACATCCCTGATTTCCACTGTTTAATGAAAAAACAATGTATTTTCCAAACGATAGAAGTGAATTCCAAACAAAAAGTGTTAAAAATCTGAGCCCACTTTTCTTAACTAACCAAGGTGTTACCCCAATTCTTTAAAAATGCTGTTTCAAGAACACAACTTAGTCTGTAGAAGTCCATATAATCTCTGTTGCTGAACTCCTTCTGGTCTTCTGAATCTGTTAGTTATGATGCCCTTCCGATTCTGTTGTCTTCTGCCCAGGCCATCTTCCTAATTTTGTATTGATCAGTTGTTACTATGCGATCATGCTCCATGCCTGCTTTTGCACAATGTACATGAACCCTATGCAGATTGTGTAAGTAGTTGGATTCTTTTGATTGCCAAGGAGTATTCATACTTCTGGGGGAGTCAGAGTCTGCCAACCCAACGCTGTATTATAGAATAAGCGTTTAGTTCTGAAATTGACAAAAAGTCATTCACAGGTGTGCTGATTAACTGATTGCGGAACCGAGACACCAATCCCAAGCAGTTCAGGTCTTCAGGTGTATCTAATTGAACGGTATAGAAAACTGAGAATTTTGAGTAGAGAATGGGAGATGTTTCCATTGGCAGGAGCCAAAAGTGCCCGAGGGGATATCCTTAGAGTAAAGGAAATACCCTTTAGAGTAGAGATACGGAGAAATTTATTCAGTCAGAAGGTGGTGTATTTATGGAATTCATTGGCGCAGCATACCGTGGAAATCAAGTTGCTGAGTATATTTCAGGCAGAGTTTTGCATTTTCTTGATTGTTAATGGCATCAAATGTTACAGGAATGAAACGGGAGAATGTATTCAACACTTCCAAGTTATTATTTAATGGTGGAGTAGACTTGATGGGTCGAATAACCTCATTCATTCTCGTACCTCCTTTGGTATGAACTAAATGAATGCAAAACCCTGAAGATTAGCACGTAATGTCACCACTAAATGTGCTTAAGTCCAATAATTCTAAACTCAACTGCATTTCGAGAATTTGATCCTGGGCGTGAACTATAATCGTCCGTATGCAGAAGAAGAGATGCCTGCTAGTTGCAAACCCCCTACCCCCATCGGCCCGAAGTTCTGTAAGGAGGTAGTGTGATGATCCAGCTCATTTTACAATATTATATTCTCCTAGTCTTTTTTTTTCAAAATGACTTGGAAAATGTGGTGGTTCCAATTTGTTTGTGTTCAGGGAACTTTGATTGTGGCTAACAGGAACTACCCTTGTCAAACATAAGGAAAAACGTTAATTTTTTTAAAAAAACACGCTTATACACAGAAAAATCAAGCCTCCGAGTTCTCGCATTTTTCTAGTTTCATTCAGTTTTCTCTGGGGCACCAAACAAGCTGCTGGAAATAAGGAGATTCCTTATCTCAGCTAAGGATCATTGTTTGATCCTCTCTGTAACCTCTCTCTCCTGTAAGAATCTGTCTTGTATTTCACTTTTTTTGCCAAGGCGATTGTTTATTGAATTTGGCAGGAAATCAGAACAGCCGTTCGTTATGTTGCGGGAGATGTTGTGTTGGTAGTCTTCACAAATTGCTGTTATTCTAAATTCTGCTTTCTTTTGCTTGTTTTCATTCGGTAATCTGTAAATAAATTCTGTTCTGCTTCAAACTGAGTGGTTTTCCCAGTGTCTGGAATATTCACCTTATTTTTGTTTAAAAGTACTGGAAATGTTCGGGTTTGGGCTACGTTCTTGAAATACTTTGAGGTGTCTGGCCTCGTCAACAACAATTGCCTCGTTCAAATCCTTTGACTTTATTGAAAGGCAAGTGGAAGATGGTGTGTTCAAATTCCGATTCGATTTGTCTAACAGTAAGCTGTAAAAGAACCATCATTTGCTCTCGTGACAGAGTTAGAATACAATAAAAAAGATGGATTTTATACTTTTTACTCAATTCAAATACCAACAATGCACTTTTAAAGATTAAACATCCAGTGTTTTAATGTAGACAGTATAGCATAACCAGACCTTTGACAAGGCAATTTAGCAAAGCAACCAGATACTGTCCCTCTCCAGTACAGAAGATAGAAACAATCAGCCCCCTTTCATGGTTAAGTCGAGGCCTCGCTATCTAAGGTATTCCTCCAGCAGAGAATGCCCTCTTGCAGTTGAACAGCAGCAAAATCATTCACAATAACTGAAAACCAACTCATAACTTAATTTTCTAATCTGGGGATATAAACAAAAAACACTGACCCTCCATTCCATTCACGTAGTTAATAAATTTGGAGTATTCGACGAGGTTCAAGAGGAAATAAACCAAGGTTGTCCAATTTCTCTTCATCCTGAATACGCTTCTTACTCATGTGTAATTTTAAAGAAAAAAACACCCAGGGATAACTCCTGGTTGTTTACCAAATAAAGATCTGAAGCCAATAATCCAAAGCCACTGTGTTAAGACCTATCCGCAACAGCAACAGGGAAGAATGCATCTCTCTTAAACTCACAGTACAGTCACATACACAATGACCCTCGAGTCATTGTACCTACAAAAATGAAACTCGGTCTTCTACATGTCTTCTATGTCGGCTTCAAAGAAAAGTTTAAATTTTCTGGAATGATTGAGAAATGTAAGTCTATTAGTTTGAGTTAATTACTCACTCAAGGCTGCCTCCCAGATGCCAAGAAATGGGATGTCTCTGATATAGGCTACAAGATTCTAAAAGAGCTTTGTGAGCAGGCAGAAGTCGTGATGTTCGTTGGCATCAGGGACAAAGCTCGGAAATGGGATGAGGATCTAAAAGTTGATTTGGCAAGTTAGGTTGGAAGCTAAATAAGAGGACGAGTAGAATAGTTATCTCAGGATAACTACCGGTGACACGTGCTATTAAGGCGAGGAACAGGAAGCGAGTGTAAATACACACATGATTACAGCGCTGGTGCAGGAGGGAGGGCTTGAGTTACGTTGTTCATTGGGGTGCCTTCTGTAAAAGGTGACGCCTGAACACGAATGACGGGTTGCCCTTGAACGGAAGGGTAAACAATATCCTGGGCAAGATGTTTGCTGCAGCACTTCGTGTGAGTTTAAATTAGTTTATCAGGGGGATGGTATTGGAGCTACATATCACAGGAGAGGATACTTGTTCAACGGGCAGGAATAGAATGCAGAAAGTCTGTCAGGAAGAATGCAGAATTGATAAGACAAAGAGCTGGATTATAGTGAGTATGTTTCAATGCAATGTGTGTCGGGAATAACAGTAAGGCATTTAGAGCATGGATCAAGACTTGGAAATACGATGTTGTGGCCATAACAGAACCTTCGATTTCACAGGGCAAGAATGGTTGCTGGATGCTCCAGGGTTTAGATATTTTAAAAAGAACAGGGAGGGGTGTAAAAGAGATAGAGGAGTAGCATTAATAATTAGAGTGTGCATCACAGCTGCAGAAAAGTAGTTTGTTGAGGAGATATAGTTGAAAGATTCGCATTGGTGGAGGTGTGTTACAGCAAAAGAGCAGTCACTTTATAAAGTATTATCTACAGATTTCCAAAAGCAGAAGTGCGACAGAAGTACAGATTGGACCGCAGGTCTTGGGAAGGTGCAGATGTAACAGTTATTGTTATGGCAATTCAACTTCTCAAATTTTCATTGGAATCTCCTTAATGAAGATGATCGAGATGGAGTCAATTTTGTCAAGTGCGTCCAGGAAGGAATCTTGACTCAATCTGTAGGTCGACCAAGTGGAGGGAAGCCATATTGGATTTGGTTCTCAACAACGAGCCAGGTCAGGTCTCAGGTCTCCCGTTGGGAACGCATTTAATGTGACAGTGACCAAAACTGCCTCACCTCTACCATAGCCATGGAGAGAGCAACGAGCAGACAGTATGGAATGTCATTTAATTGTAGTAAGGGAAACTTATACTCCGGTTAGACAGACGCTGTGGAGTAGAAATTAGGATTAAGTATTCTACGGGAAATGCACAACAGAAATGTGGAGGCAGTTTAAGGAACACTTGTGAGTGTAGAACAAATTTTCCCACTGTGACGGGCAAGGAATTGAAAGATGTAGGAGCCTTGGTCAAGAGGATGGAGGAGCTTACTTAATGTTGAGGAACATAGCTCTGACAAAGCTTTAGCGTTTCATAAGGTACCTCGCAATTAACTCAGAAATGGACAGAGGAGATCTCGGAGGAGGCAGAAAAAAGTCTTGCAACGAAGGTTAGGGCAAACCAAAGGCATTCTAAAATTAGGTGAGGAAAAAGAGAATGATCAGAGATAATGTAGGGCTGATCAGGAACAATAGAGAGAACTTGTGCCTGGGATATCATGTTAAGCGGAAATAGAAGGCTTATGTGAAGTTGAGACGAGGAGACACAATCGCAGCGTTTCAGAGTTACAAGATAGCCAGCAAGGACCTAAAGAGAGAGCTCAGAAGAGCAAGGAGAGCACATCAGATGTCTTTGTAGGGTAGAATCAAGGGAACCCTTGAAGCTTTCTATAGGTATGTCAGGAATAAAATAATGACTAGAATAAGTTGAAGACCAGTCATGGGCACGAGTGGAAAGTTTTATGTGGCAAAGCGCTAAATGAATATTCTTTTGTCAGTATTCACATTGGAAAAGGACAACGTTGCAGAGGAGCACACTGAGGTACAGAGTATTATAATAGGCAGGATTGAGGTTCACAAGGAGGAGATGTTAGCAATTCTGGAAACTGTGAAAATAGATACATCTCGGGGGGAAATCGGATTCATCATCAGATTCTCTGGGAAGCTTGGGAGGAGGTTGTAGATTCTTTGGCTTGGACCTTGATGTTGTAACTGTCTACGGGAATGGTGTTGGAAGATTGGAGGACAGCAAATGTTGCCTCCTCTTTCAATAAGAGGAGTAGGGAAAATCTGGTAATTACACACCAGTGTGTCTTATATGAGATGTGAGTAATGATTTGGAAAGAATGTGAATTATTATCATCTAGAAATGAATAATTTGTGTAGGGATGGTCAACACGGTTTTGTGAAGAGTAGGTTCGTGCTTCACATGTCTTATTATGTTCTTTGAGAAGATGAAGAAACAGGTCGATGAGAGTAAATTGTTTGAGCGGGCGTATATGGAATTCAGTAAAGTGTTTGATAACTTTATACACAGCAGGCTACTGGAGAAACAAACAGGTCTGAGGGTGAGTTCGCGGTTTGGATCAAAAATTGGCGAGCTGAAAGAAGACAGAGGATGATGTTTGATGGGAAATATTCGTCTGGTCATCTGTCCCTCGTGGTGTACCGTACATATCTGTTTTGGGTGCACGACCGTTTGTCATTTTTGCAAAGTGACCTGTATGAGTAGTTAGAAGGGTGGTTTAATAAGCTTGCAGATGAAACTGATGTCGGTAGATTTGTGGATATTGCTGAAGCATTCTGCAGGATATATCGCGACATGGATAAGTAGCCGAGTTGGGCTGAGAGGTGACAAATTGAGTTGAGCTCAGAAAATTGTGAGTTGATTCACTTTGTAATGATTAACAGGAATGAGGAGTACTGGGATAACGGTACAATTCTTGGAAGTGTGGATATGCAGATAGATCTCGGTGTCCATGTGTATAGATTCCTGAAACTTGCCACCGCGGTTGGTAGGGGTGTGAAGAAGACAAACGGTGAATTAGCTTTAATTGGTAGGGGGATTCAGTTTCGGAGATATGAGGTAATGTTGCATCTGTACAAAACTCTGGTGCAGCCGCACTTGGAGTATTGCTTAAAGTTCTGGTCACCACATTACAGGAAGGAAGTGGAAGCGTTGGAAAGGGTGCAGAGGGAATTTACCAGGGTGTTGCTTGGTCTGGAGAGAAGGTCCAGTGAAAAAAGGTTGAGCGACGTTTAGGCTGTTTTCGTTTGGAATGAACAAGCTTGAGAGATGACATAATAGAGACGTATAATATGATCAGAGTAGTAGGTAGGGTTCACAGTGAGAGCCTTCTTCCGCAGATGGTAATGTGTAGCATGAGGAAACATAGCTTTAAATCAACGGGAGATGGAAATGGAAATAGATGTACGAGGTATTTTTTTTAAACTCCGAGAGTTGTAATGGCTTGTCGGCTCTTTAGGACCTTTATTTTTCTGCTCCTTCTCCATTTATGTATCTGTCTCGACACATCTTAAATGACATTATCATGTTTACCTCTACCAACTCTGCTGGCAAAGCATTCCAGGCACCCACCACGTGATGTGTAAAGAAAGTTCCATGCATATCTCCATTAAACTTTCACGTCTCAAAATGAAATCGTAACCTTTCCTAATGGAGCTCCCTCCTCTGGGAAACAACTTCATGCTATCCACCCTGTCTATATCTCTCATGATTTTGTACACGTCAGTAAGGTCCCCCCCTCAACATCCGTGTTTCTAATGAACATGGTTTTAAACTACTCAGCATCTCTTCATAGATAGCGCCCTCTATACCACGAAATATCCTGTTGAACCTTCTCTGCAACTTCTGAAATGCATCCACGTCGTTTTGGTAATGTGGCGTTCAGAACGCAGTGTTCAATTTGAGGCTGAACTGAAGCCTATGCAGCTGTAACATAACGTGTCAACTCTTGAACAGAGTACCCCGACCAATGAAGGAAATCTTGCCACTCCATCGACCGGCATTGCCACCTTCAGGTTATAATGGACCTGAGCATCCAGATCTCTCGGTCAATTTCCAATAGAGCTTTTCCATTTACCGTATAGTTCACTCTTGAATTGGATCTTACAGAGTGCATCACCTCGCATATGCCTGGATTGAAATTCATCTGCTATTTCTCTGTCGAACTCTCCTATTTATCTATATTCTGCTGCATTCTCTGACAGTCCACTTCACTAAATGCTACATCACCAATGTTCATGTCATCCGTAAACATGCTAATCAGACCAGTGCACATTCCTCCTAATCATTTATGTATATCACAAACAAAAATTTTACCGTCACGGATCCATGTGCAAGACGATATATCACCATTTTGAGATGCTTCTTTCCACTATTACTCTCGCTGTCCTGCTGCGCAGCCAGCCTTGAACTGATTGATGTTATAAGTGTGGATATGCTGGAAATTCTGGGAAGCATCAAGATAGATAAATCCCTAGGACCGGACGAGATATATCCAAGGTTACTGTGGGAAGCCAGGAATGAGAATGCTGCTGTACTGGCGATAATACTTGTATTTTCACTCTCCACTGGATCTGTGCTGGATAACTGGAGATGTGAATGTTGTTCTTCTTTTCAAGAAAGGGTATAGGAAAATCCCTGGGAATTACGGAACAGTCTGTGGTGAGCAACTTACTGGCAAGGATTCCCAGAAATAGGATTTATGGCTATTTGGAAAAAAACACAGTTTGACGACAGACATTAAACATGACTTTGTTAGGAGCAGGCCATACCTCACAATCCTTATTGATTTCTCTGAGGAGATCATGAGACAAGTGGAAAAAGGCCGAGGGGGCGATGTGGTGTATTTCAGTAAGGCATTTGATAAGGTTTCCCACATTCGGCTCATTCAGGAAGTTAGGAGGTATAGGATGTCGGGAAATGTAGCTGTCTGGATACATAATTGGATGGCTGAACGAAGAGAGCGAGTGGTCGTGAATGGGAAGTATTCCGCAGGGATCTGTTCGTTGGCCTCTGCTCTTTGTCTCTTATACAAAATACTTGGATGGGGAAGTGGAAGTTTGAGTTAGTAAGTTCGCCGGTGACGCAAAGTTGGGTGGTGTTGCAGATAGTGTTTAAGTCTTTTGCAGGCTTAAACGAGTCATTGCTAGGATGCAAAGCTCGGCTGAGAAGTGGCATATGGAGTTCAACCTGGATAAATTCGATGCGATGCATGTGGAAGGTAGAATTGGAATGACGAATACAGGGTTAAAGACTGGGTTCTTGACACAGTGGAGGTACATACGGATCTTGGGGCCAAAGTACACAGATCCTCAAACTTGTCACTCAGTTTGATCAGATCTTTAAGAAGGCTTTTTTTTTGGCTTTCATGAACAGAGAGAATTGAGTTTCCGAGCATCGAGGTTTAGCTGCAGCTCTATAAAAGCTTGAAAACACCACAATTAGAATATTGTGTTCTGTTCTGGTCACCTCATCATAGTAAGGATGTATATGCTTCCGAAAGAGTGCAGAGGAGATTTTCCGGGATGCAGCCTGAATTGGAGGCCTTGTCTCATGAATAAAGTTTGAGTGAGCTAGGGATTTTCACAGAGGAGATAAAAGGAAGAGAGGTTGCTTTAAAGAGATGCACAAGGTAATGAGAGCAGAGAAAGCCAGAAACTTTTCCCCACGGCGGAAGTGGCTGACACGCAGAGAATGTGCAAACTCCACACAGTCAGTCGCCTGAGGCAGGA
Source organism: Chiloscyllium plagiosum (assembly GCF_004010195.1). NCBI lineage: Eukaryota > Metazoa > Chordata > Chondrichthyes > Orectolobiformes > Hemiscylliidae > Chiloscyllium > Chiloscyllium plagiosum. The sequence continues at coordinate 5,999,508 of NC_057758.1, forward strand.
ATTGAGCCCAGGTCTCTGGCGCTGTGAGGCAGCAGTGCTAACCACTGTGCCACCGTGCCACCCACACATTGAAGATTGAATGTATTCGCTCTTGGTGCTGTCCTCCCACTAACTGTTCAAAATGTCCGATTTTATCCCCAAAACGTAGGATCATTTCATTGGTTTGATGTCATCAGAAACAGAAAAATTCAAATTCGATTGCATTTTGGTATCTGGGTCATAATTGAAACTAATGGCCTAAATTTAATTTGTTTTTGTTTCATGGAAGTACATTGCAAGCTATTTGTGTCAACCAAATGTTACATGTTTAATTTTTTGGCACAATATTCGATTCTCGATTTCCTTGCCAGCTACCCCTCGCTCTTAAAGGTACGGCACACTTCATAACACATCATTTTGCCTCTATAGGGTCGTCTTCCTCTCTTGCCTGCTGTTAACATGTCTACCATTATGCCTCTGGAGCGGTACCATTGTATCTGCCTCCACAAACTTCTCTGGCTGGAAAATCCAGGTGTTTGTGTGTGTGTGTGTGTGTGTGTGTGTGTGTGTGTGTGTGTGTGTGTGTGTGTGTGTGTGTGTGTGTGTGTGTGTGTTTGTGTGTGTGTGTGTATGTGTGTATTCTGCTGTGTTAAAAAAAAGCAGCTGAGGTCTACTTAAACTTACCTTTTCTTCATTAAAAATGTGCCAGCTCGTAGTTGACATTGCTAACATTGTTTAAGAAAAGCAATGATTATCCATTCCACTCACGTAGTTAATAATTAAGTATTTTTCTGTCAGGTTACCACTGATTTTTCAACAATCAATACCAAGCAAACCATGGTTGTCCAATATCCCTTCCTCACGAATACCCTGCAGACCAGGTAACATCCTCGTAAAAGGTTTCTACACTCTTTCCAAAGTCACTTCTAATTATAGCCGAACTGAAATTGCGTACAATCCCCACATGACGTGCGAAATATATACTCGATGCCGTGACAAATGAAGCAAGGATGACATGTTCCCTCTTTTTACCCCATTTAATTCCTCCTGCCAAATTCAAAGAAGTGTGGATCTGCCTGCCTCGATACATCTGCATTTTGTTAATAAGGGTTCTGCGATATCGTTTATTTATCAGAGATCACATTTTTCTCCACATTTTAACTTCATTTTATTTCACGCAATCCAGTAAAGTTTAGGTAAATATGCACAGGGTATTGCTCTATATATTTGGCAACACAAACAAAAATTGTCAAAAAAAATCTGGTCGTGAACAGGAAAAAAGAAATATGCCCAAAGTTCAGATTGAAAATGGGGAGATGACATTGAAGACTGCAGATGCAGGAGATCAATACTTAAAACAGATTGCATGTTTTCTGAAGCAGAATGCCCCGGGTAGAGCCAAATTAACGATCCAGGGAGGGCAGTGGTGGAGGAGAGAGTCCTCTAACATTTTTCTGACTTGTTGCTGGCCGCTCACGTGGGGGTTACTTGAAAAGTGTGCTTTAAAGAGGAGCGTGAGTTGCGACGAAATCAGGGCAAGTAAAGACATTGGTTTACTGAGTCTGGTATTGTCAGCGGGACATATATATTAGACGCAGTTGAGTCGAATTCTCATCGTGTCATATGTGGTAGATAAGGCAGCAATCGAGTGGCGCTGGCTTCTATGACTCCAGGAAATTTGTCCATTTGCAGCTTTTCTCAAGCTGGTTGAACCTACAGATAGACATGCTGGGTTGAACATGCAGCAGGTTGAACCTACAGATGGACATGAGGGGAAGACAGGAGGCAGCAGCATAACAGATAATAGATTCAGCCACGTGTTCACATCACAAGTTCAATGAGGTAGATTATTAATTCATGTTAGGGATATGGCCCTATTTATTGCCCATCCCAAGATGCACTTTACAGGATGGTGGTCGGTTGCCATTTTAAAATGTTGCAATCCTTAAGCTATAGGTTCACCAACAATGCTATCAAGGCGAGAATTCCTGGATGACTGCCACAATAGGTAGGCAGGTAATGTGGGCGTCTTCCCCTCTCATTACAGCATTTTAGATATCGGTGAATATAGGTTGTCTCAGGGGAAAATAGCACGAACAGCCAGTTTTTGGAGCTGTGCCTGGCTCTGTTGTAAAGAAGACTGTGAGAGAGTATAAGCAAACAATTGTGATAGGTGACAGACTTGGGCACAAACAGGAATTAATGTTGGGGACGAGTAAGTCTTCACGATGATGTGTTGTTTCCCTGGTGCCAGGTTAAACATTTCGAAAACAGTTTCTGTAAATTTTCAAAGGGGAGCATTAGCAACCAGAGGTCATTGCACAATTGGTCCAAATGGCGACGGTATATCATCGCCTTCGAGGACGGGAATGACTGGTGTTCACACTCTGACTGAGTCTAGGCGTGGCTGTACAGATGTCTACAGATCTGTTACACCTGGGCATTCTTCTTCCATTTTGGTTAGTATTTACCAATCGTTGAAAAGTGTCTATGAGAATACTGCATTTCACCAGCCAGACCTTGAGTGTATGACTCAATCAGCTCCTCTGTCCATCTGGGGCTCGGACGCCATTTCACAACTGGGATTAGATACTAACTTGAGGAGTCTTATTTCGGTCACGTATCCAACCCGTTGTAGCTGACCAAGGGTGGTCAATGCCTCTATGATGGTCAACGCGGCCTAATCGAGGAGACAGGTGTTCTTGTGGTTTTCTTCCCAGAAGATTGTCAGGATCTTGTGCATGCAGCATTGAGAGTCCAGTTCCAGAACCTTCCAATGTTTGCTCTGAACAGTCCACATCTCAGTACGATAGAAGACGAACGAAACAACCACAGCTCTGCAAATGATGATCTTGCTTTTGGATCTCATGCTATTGTACTCCAACATCTGTTTTTTCAGGAGGTTGATATTTGCACTTGTACTGGTCCCCTTCATCGACAGGAAACTCCTGAGGTATTGGAAGTCGTCAAACTTCTTCAAAGCGGCCCCTCCATTTTGATGATCATGGTTTTACACCAATAATTTTGGAGGAGTACCTTTGACTTGCGAATGTTCAGAATGAAACCAATGCTCTCATGGGCCTTATGATTTCACACCCACAAGCATCATCTGTATGTGGCAGCTTGATGGCATTGGTTGACAACATGGCCCAGACATACACATGAATTGCACCACCGGACAGCTACAATCTACAAACGAATCTATTCAACTTTACAAAGGCCTTTGATACAGTCAAAATTAAGCATTATCTTTCACTCTGTTAGTTGTACAAGGAAGTTTGTCGCCATCCTTTGCTTGCTCCTCGATGACATGAAAGTGCTGGTAATGTCAAAAGCCACAATACCGACCAGTTACCCGCTCGGAACAGTATCAGTCAGGAATCAGTCAGAGCTCAACACTGTTCCTGATACGCTGGCTGCAATAATTGCACTCAGCAACGACAAGATTCCCACTGGACGGCTTAACTGACAGAACCATTGGGAAATCAGGTGGCAGATGAATGCATTGTTGTTGAGCTAGTGGAGGTGGCAGGTTTTCAGATTTTTTGGATCTTTTGAATTGTTCTGGAGCAGAGGTGAACTTTAGAGGGGGACAATTTTCTTGGCGGGGAGATTTGCAGGAGCCTCACTGTAGGGGTTACACTAGTCGAGTAGTGAGGTGGGTACAGCATCAAAAGATGAAAGAAAGATTCAGTATGGTACAGAACTTAGATACAGTAAGTTAACTGGACAAGGAAGGGAAGAGTATGCAAGGGAACAAGGAAAGTGTATGAATTAAACTGCATTTTGTTTCAATGCACGTGGCCTGATAGGTAAGGTGGATGAACTCAGCGCACAGATGTGTACATACGACTGGGATGGTGTAGCTACTATCTAAACATGGTTGACGGCAGGACAAGACTGCCAACTCAATGATCCAGGCTACATAAAATGATATGCTTTACAAATGATTTCTTCAAATCAGGCTATTACAGCTGATCTGTTAAACTTCAATTGGACTTGATAATGAACAAATTAAATGGAAAACTATGGAAAAGAAGATCAAATGCAAAAATAGCCTGTTTTGTTTTTATTGAAAAGGAAGAACGTATCAGTGGGAACTATTTTTAGGAGCCGTTACAAAGGTCGACCTGAACATATCGTTTTAATGTAATGGAGTTTTGGAAAAGTTCTTCAAGTACGATGGGAACGCTGAAAAAAATCATGGAATCGTTGATTCAGAATGGGATTATGGTTGTGGTCTTTGTACTTATCAAGGGACTCCAGCTTGGACTGAGATTGTGAATGAAACCTGAGTTCTCCAGATGTGGAATTGGAAAGTGGTGCCCCCGCGGGCAGGAAGTAGTGAGACTCAATTTTGAGCATTTTTGTAGAATTCCAGCACTCATTAGTTTGCATGTGTTGTTGATATCCTTAAGGAAGTTTGCTGCTTAATGTATATTCGCTACTATTTATATTTCTACTGCGTGATGGATGCCCGTATATTTATCTCAATATATTAATTTGCTACTTAATGTATTCACCACACTTCATGTTTATCATATATAAAAAAACAGCAAAAAATCCTAATTATTATCATTTAATTTGTAGAGTATTTTGCTACATTCCACCGTGTCCATTGTCGAATCGTATCATTTTTGCGCTGCAAACAGGTTTAGAAAA
>NC_057758.1:6004648-6006045 GCF_004010195.1 Chiloscyllium plagiosum
TTCCTTCCTTCCTGCTGGTGGAAAATGAATGCACCTGTTGTTTTTCGTTGTGTCTCGCAACTGCACATGCAAAACCTGGGTGCTGGGGAAGAACTGAAATAAAAAATAAATTCAAAACCGATCATTCCTCACTTTGTACATCAGTCACTCCAGCCCAGGAATCTGCTTTGTAAGCCTTCGTTGCACTTTCTCACTTAAGGAGGCCAAAACTGGAGCAATATATTAACTAACATTGCTTTATATTCTATTATATCATGTTATATTATGAAATATTATGTTGTACCATATCAAGGTAAGTTTCCCACATTGCGATTTCCTTCATTGAACAGCACAATGCATCAGTGGTTCGCATTCCCGTCTCACAGCACCAGGGCTGAGGCTCTATTCCACAACTGCATGCTGGCTGTGCAGAGTTTGTACTTTCACCTCATCTCTGTTGGATTTCCTCTGATTTATCCAGTTGTCTCGCACATTCCAAAGATGTCGCAGTTTAGTTAAATTAGACTTGGTGAATCAAGGCTAAAAGGGGGAGGATGAGAATTTCATCTGGTCTTGAAGCTCTTTAGGGGGTCGACATGAATTCGATGGTTCTATATCATAATATCTTTATATTCACAGTCTTTTACTGGTCATGTATTGACGGCATCAATCAGGTCACCTCTTCACCTTCTCAATTCCAGAAAATACAGGTCTCCTCAAAAGGTAACACACGAAGTCATCATTCATGTAAACCCATATTTTACTTGATCCAAGGCAAATTAAATCTTTGTAAGATCTGTTTCTCAGATCTGCTCACAGGAGAGAAATGGGGTGTAAACAGAGTGTTGTCAAATCGTAGCACAGCTTCTATGCCGTCATGCTCCTTTCCCTCAAGTTGAACACAATATTCTTTCAACAGCCTTGAACATTTTCTGCAAAATGTCGACTTCCAATCATGTTTACTTCCCTTCACTCCTTTCCACAATCTGTGGTATCGATCTCCTACCCGTGCTGAGCAAGCGAGTGACTGCTCCATTTGTAAAATATCAGATGGATTATTTGATAGTGGGAACAAACAAAACGTGCCAAGCTTTCTCCAGAGGCCAGGCTTAAGTTCTTGAAGGATATAGATTGGAATGGCATTGAGGCAGATGGAGTAGTTTGAACAGAGTAACATTCTGGAAGGAGTTGTTGGCGCATGGAGATCAACTGACGATCAATGTGGAAATCTTCAAAGATTCTCCGAATACCTGTGAATACATATATCTGTTACCATGTGACTCCAACCGACAACGTTGTGGTAACTACCCACCTGCACTGTCTCCACAAGTGATGCCTGACCCACGGCACTGTGGGTGCTACTGACCTGCTGTGGACTTATTTGCGAATCCACACCCATTTTACAATGGACTGCTCTT